>NC_061113.1:14907880-14921971 GCF_002878395.1 Capsicum annuum | reverse complement strand
GTTGGATGAAGGTGACGACATTCTCAATATGTCGTCACCTTCATCCAACAACTCTTCTTCACTGTTCTTCCTGACGCCTTTTTCTGGTAGCTTACCACATCTCTGATGGCTTGCAAGAAATGCCGTCAGACTCATATTAGCTCACTTGTACCAGATTTTACTCTTTTGCTCCATTGTTATTTATTTCCATGCATCTTGACTTTCCTACAAAATCTTAAGAAATAACATCAAAAACACCAATAATTACTTAAGAACTTATAATTATTTCAAGTTAAAAAGTCTTAAATGTGCAACAAAATTCTAGCACATCAGTGGGAAACTGGATTTGGCTATTGAAGCCAAGATGATTAGTGAGGGCTTTGTAGACACTCATTCTAGTCAGAAGAAGGGCCAAGAGTGAAGGGTTGTGCATTTGGACTATAGCCTTGCAGTATCTTCTGAACTCGAAGTTATTTTCACCACTAATATTCCATATGATACAGTGGGTATGTCATCACCGTTTTCCCCTTCAGTAGGGATGATGTTTCTTGGGGGGGATGAGGTTCCTTTCTCTTTCTTAATAAGGGAGTTACCTTGGTTTGTAGAAGATTTTTGTCACAGGTGGAAGATCACCAAGTCGAGTTTACTCAGTTCTAGTGAAAGTAGCACTAGAAGCATCTCACTGATAAGGTCCTCGAATGAGTGGTTTAGAGGTCTTTCTAGTGTGACTACGTCTGCGTTTGGTGTTTTGAGAGAGGACAAAATTCTCTCTATTTCTTTGCTATTTTTCTTTAGAGCTGGGTTAGTCCTCTCCCCCTCTTACATTTTTAAGAATAGAGCAGGAACTGAAGGATTTGAAGTCATTGGTTGGGGCCCCCCCCAAACCATGGAGCAAAATTTTGGCCCATCTCCAATATTTCGGAGATCCTTGGGGGTAGGAATGATAGGCATTGACTCATGGATGCCAGTTTCATGTTGACCATTTCTAATATTAAGCCTGTACAGGGCTGGTGGTTGATGATTTTCATCATTGTGGACATCCATAATGTATGTTCATAATTCACAAATCCCTGATTGCGACCCTCCATTACCATCTAAGCAAGGTAGGAAGGGTCCTGAATCATTATCTGGACATTTGTGCTTCCCATTATGAGTTTCAGTAGAATTGCTATTTGGGAGATGCATATTTCTAGCCATGGGAATGACTGATGGTCCAGAGGGAGAGAGATTGTCGAAAATTAAAGAAGTTCTTGGGGAGGTTTCACCATTGTTTTGAGAGAGTCAGAGAGAGAATCAGTAAGAGTAGTTTGAGTTTTGCAAGAAGAAAAGGTCTGAGGGGAGTCCTTTGAGATAACCTCATCATTACCATTGAGTTTGGTAACAAATGTGGTGTTATTGAAGTGACAGTTGTGTCACTGTTGATGATTTGCGCCGGTATAGCTTTGGAAAAAGGTGGAGACGTTTGAGTATTTGAGGAGAATAGAGGGATGATGTGGCATTTCTCAGTTTTCACCTCAGCCTTAGAGGGTGTATTATTACAACTTATCATGGAAGCCGATTTAAATGGGCTTGGGGCGGAGGCATTACTCTTATGGGCATTTTTGGGTAAAGAAATGGGGCTTGAGAGAGGTCATTATTAGTAGGGGTGTTCATGAGTCGGTTTGGATTGGTTAGTGTTTAAACCCATAACCAATTTAGTCGATTTTTGAATTTTGAAAACCAAACCAAATCACAAAAAGAAAATAACCGTCGGTTTGGTTCTTGTCGGTTTGGTTCGATTTTTTGGTTATTTACTAGCCTACTTCAATCATCTCTAGAATAAACTATTTTTTTAACCCATAAAAAAGAGTATCACATTGAACAATTTCTCATGAAATATTTGTACAGTGATGAACAAATTGACACTATAAACTCTTAAAAATCAGAGAAAACACAATAAACAAAACCAACATTGAGATGAAAAGCACCAGGACACTATAAACTCTTAAAAATTAGAACAAATACATTAAACAAAACCAACATTGAGATGAAAAGCACAAACTTTGTATTGTAGGCACTAAGATTATCCAACAACATACAAACACATACATGTACATTATAAAATAGAGCTTTGTATTCTGTTGCAGTATACTGTAAGAAGAGATGAAGTTGGACAAATTTGAGTTATCTATTTACTTTATAGACTAGCTAGGTGAGCTAATCATATAGGGAAAAAATTAAATAAACAAGGAGACATAAAACTACCATTTGAACCAGGGACCATGGTAACTACTAACTGGTTTAAAAGATTCTTTGTTTATGTGACCGAAGATGAAGCAGCATATGAATGTGGTGCTTCCTTTCAATGAAGAATAAAAGAACCAACAGTTGATGTACTACGTATTGTGAAAGTTGAAGTAGAAAAAGTGACGTAGGGATCGTAGGGTTAACTTATTAGTAATAGTAGGTAGAGTTGGGCTTGAGTTTGGAGCTTTGGGCAATTGAGATAAAGTATTGATTGGGATGACATAGATTAAAATTTATTTTAAGATTAAATTTAATAAAATATTTATATTTTATTTATAAATTATATATAAATAATTATAATATATATATATATATAAAATTTATCGATTCGGTATGGTTATTTTCACGAATTTTTTCAATTAAAATCATAACCAAACCAAATAGCATCGATTTTTTAACCAAACCCATGAATACCCATGAACACCCCTAATTATTATGTTCTAGGTTGGTGGAAGTAATATGACCTATAGGCCCAAATTGGTTGGCATCATTTCCCATGGGCCTTTTACGATGGTTGCTAGTGGGCCTAGTGGTGGACTTCATCTCCTTAGAAGACTTGGGCCCAATTGGGGGTGGGGAGTTTTGACTTCGAAGGCTACTCGGGTCATGACCCTGGTGGTCCTCGGAGACTCGAGTCGCTGCGTAGTCCTGGCCGTTATTAGAGGTATATTGAAAATTTTGGGTTTTAAGAATCTTACCTGAAGCGGCATCGAATAATTCTACCTTAATGTTTTGCACATGGCTTTGGGTACTTGGAATTTCTGATTTTGGTGATTAGTATTGGGGTTTTTTTCTGTTAAAAGCAACTGTTTACCACTTTTCCGCTGTTTAGTTTGCCGGCTGTTTCGAGGACGAAGGTTGATCCGTCGATCTTGATTTTGAATGGGGGCATGAGGAGAAAGTATACCCCATACGACTGCATCCTTTGCAAAAAAAAACCCTTACTTTCATACAAGATTGGTTGTTGGTGGTTTCTGATGTGGATCGAGCTTATTAGAGGGGTATCTAGAGATGCTTGGACATATATGCGAGCATATCTACCTCTCAAAGTGGCAGAAATGCACACATCAATTTTTAACAGCTTTCCAATTTTGCCTCCTACCTTCTCTAAGATAACTCTGTCATCGAATTTGGTTGGAAATTGAGGAAGCCAAATCCAAATAGCAGTGGTTTGGATTTGTGATTCCTTGGGTACGAAGTTTGACTCCCAAACTCTGACTGACAGGTAGGAACCCACAATAAACCAAGGCCTTTCTTGGGTAATTTTTTCCTGAGAGAGAACATCCCCCAACTTCATAGTATAGTAGTCGGGCCCTAGGTCAATCGGCGTAAAGCATTCCTTAAGATTCTAGAGATCCGTCAATTTAGTCTTCAAGTATTAGTGGTTGAATATTTTCCCTACAGCTTTGATAATAATTGAGAATTGCCAAGGGTTATAAAGTCTTCTCTTTCCATCAATGGATAGAGCTTACATCCCCTTGATTTGAATCTCCGAGGGATTCGACGATTTTGTCAAGGTGGTTGAAAACTTCTGGGTAAATGGGTTTATCACTCACAATTTCACTATAGGTTAAAACCTTTCTGACTGGAGTGTCAACTGCCATTTGGCAAATTGGTTCATCGGGGGGATCAGGAGGTTTAGGGGTAATTGAATTTATGGGGAGTTGGTGGTCAATCATGGGTACCGTTCTTAGTGACTATAAAACGAAGGGATTATTTAGAGAGATGGGGTTTGGCTTCTCTCTATTAGAAGTTTTATTTTTTTATTAATTGATGAAGTATTATATTTGAAAGGGAGAAATATGCAAAAAATATCTTTACTTAGGCAAAATTTACAGTTATGCACCCTGAACTTTGCATAAGTCCTATGACCCCCCCAGACTATTTTTACTGTATTTAACTGACATATATTTGCCCCTTATCACACATTTTTTTATTACGCGCTCAATGCGTGTGGAATACACGCAGTGGTTCAAATGGTCAAATATATACCAGTAAAATACAATACAAAATAGTTTGGGGGTTCATAGGCTATCCACAAAGTTCAAGATGCGTAACTACAAATTTTGCTAAAGTATTCCGAGGACAAAGGTTGATCCATCGATCTTGATTTTGAATGGGGGCATGAGGATAAAGTGTACTTTATACGACTGCACCCTTTGCACAAGAAACCCTCACCTTCATACAAGATTGGTTGTTGGTGGTTTCTGATGTGGATAGAGCTTATTAGAGGGATATCTAGAGGTGCTTGGACATATATGCGAGCATATCTACCCCTCAAAGCAACAGAAATGCACACATCAATTTTTAACAACTTTCTAATTTTGTCTCCTACCTTCTCTAAGATAACTCTATCATCGAATTTGGTTGGAAGTTGAGGAATCCAGATCCAAATAGCAGTGGTTTGGATTTGTGATTCCTTGGGTACGATGTTTGACTCCCAGACTCTAACTGATAGGTAGAAACCCGCAAAAAAACAAGGTCTTTCTTAGGTAATTTTTTTCTTGGGAGAGAACTTTCCTTCAACATCATAGTATAGTAGTCGGACCCTAGGTCAATCGGCCCAAAGCATTCCTTAAGATTTTAGAGATCCGTCAATTTAGTCTTCAAGTATTGGTGGTTGAATTTTTTCCCTACAACTTTGATAATAATTGAGAATTTCCAAGGGTTATAAAGTTTTCTCTTTTCATCAATGGATAGAGCTTACATCCCCTTGATTTGAATCTCTGGGGGATTCGACGATTTTGTCAAGGTGGTTGACAACTTCTGGGTAAATGGGTTTATCACTCACAATTTCACTATAGGTTAAAACCTTTCTGACTGAAGTGTCAACTATCATTTGGCAAATTGGTTCATTGGGGGATCAGGAGGTTTAGGGGTAATTGAATTTATGGGGAGTTGGTGGTCAATCATGGGTATCGTTCTTAGTGACTATAAAACGAAGGGATTATTTAGAGAGATGGGGTTTGACTTCTGTAGTAGAAATTTTATTTTTTTATTAATTGATGAAGTATTATGTTTGAAAGGGAGAAATATGCGAAAAATATCTGTACTTAGGCAAAATTTGTAGTTATGCACCCTGAACTTTGCGGGAGTCCTATGACCCCCCCAGACTATTTTTACTATATTTAACAGACATATATTTGCCTCTTATCACACATTTTTTCTTACGCGCTCAATGCGCATGGAATACACGCAGTGGTTCAAATGGCCAATATATGTCAGTTAAATACAATACAAAACAGTTTGGGAGTTCATAGGCTATCCACAAAGTTCAGGATCTGTAACTATAAATTTCGCTAAAGTATAGGTATTTTTCGCACCTTTTTCCCAAAATTATTTGTAATTATTAATATGATTATTTCTTTATTAATTGGTGAAGTATTATGTTTGAAAGTTATTTGTAGAATAAGTAATTAATATTAAAGGTAAAATATAAATTTTTTTTAATCTTCTCTTAATATATCAAAAGTGACAAGTGAAAATAAAAATCTATTTTAATAATCAGTGAAAAGTAAAAATTAATAGATAGAGTATTTCTTTTTTAAAAAATGAATTTGCTTGGCATCAAAATACTCGTTTCATTTCAATTAGTTTGTTTTTAAAAGGGAGAAATGATAATCTATAGATGTCAGTACATCGATATTGCGTCAGTTAAATATTTCAATTTACAAAATAATTATTTAAATATCTTTAAAATTGATGTGTTACAATAATGTCAGATGTCCATGAAATATAGTATAAATGAGTTAGTTACCACTTAAGACTTGAGACCATAAAGTGTTCAATTACCAGTTGAAAATCATGTTAAAGTGTTTAGATGTGTATTCTCAAAATTAGAGGGTTTACTTAGCTTGCCATTTAAATTTGAGTGTATATTTATGTTTTAATTGCGCCTTTCACCTTCTAAATTATAGGATGAATTATAGTCCTTTACCTTTTTATTTCCGAATAATCCTTTTGATGATGAAAATAATCTCTTTTTTTCAAAAATAAAAATAAAAAATACTTTATTTAAAAATCAATGTTTTAATCATAAAATTTAAAGCATATATTGATTGCGAGCTTAGCTTTTTTCATATTCTTAAATTTATTCAAAATTATAGTACTTTAGACTCCTCTAACCTCGATTGATTGCTTACCTTTTCTTTAAAAGTTCTTAATAAACAAATAGTCACCATTACTTGTTTTATTTTGGTATTGCATACTTCTTACTTTATGTGATAGGTTCGTGCAAGCACGGACCAGATATTTTGTGTTGTAATATGTTATAGTTGAAGAATAACATATTCTATAGTATATTTGTCTTTTTAAAATTGACAAGTAAAAGTGAATGAATGAAGTTTATTCCTATATTAAGATGGACTTCATTACGGCCTTGTCAGGTCCTAACCGTTTTGTAAATATAATTTTAGTGTTTGGATCCACTTACGTATAGATTAATGTTGGAATTTATGTTATTTTTACTTAATTTTTTCTAAAATGATAAAAAAATCTTCACACGGTCAATAGACAACATTGTATACTCTTTCCTTTTTGGCAACCAATGTTGGTTAGAAAAAGAGGTTGGAGAGCTTTCTTCTTCTTCTTCTTCTTAGGTGTAAACCTAAAAACATCTTGCGTGCAATAGTGTACTATGATGGCGTGGAGTGTTTGCTTGTGTTGTAACACGATGTATGTTTGTCTAGACTTAGAAACAAGCTTTAATATATCATGTTCCTTGTCCATCTTTGCATCGGATTTCGGTCAAAAATTCAATTGCCAATGAGAATTAGGGTCATAGTGATCAGGTCTGGACGACTGTTTGCTTAAAATATGGAAGGCATATGAGAGATGATACTTACTCGATGCTCAGTGAAGGATGATCATGGAAGTTGGTGATTTAAGGACGTCTCGATAAATGGTGATCATAACTATAATCGTCCTAAAATAGCGAAATCGATATTGACATTATCTACAAATCTAAAAAAAAAAAATGTACTACATAATTAGCAAAAAAGGTACTAAAAGAAAAGAACTCATACTATCCGACACTTTAATAGTTTTACTTTTGGTTTTAGATCTAATATATGTATATGTTCATATATATATATATATATATATACCTGAATAATGACAAAATATTAAATTATGCATCCTAAAGTACAAGCGTTGATCTGACTTATTGGTCTAGAGCTTAACCTTGTGCTTCTATGCAAGCGAGAGATTCCAGGTTTGACTCCTATTTGATGTTTTTATTGTTATTTTTTCAAAATAAATGCTTATTAAACACTTATGCTAGATTCGAACTTGCAACCTCAATCCCTAAATGTACACTCAACAATTAAAATCATAAACCACACAATAATGTATGTCATGCTTTCATTTAATTAATATTAATTTGGATACAACTTTAATTTGGTTTTATACTGGTTTAACTTTTTTGACAAAAGCATTAAGGCGTGGGCCAGAGGGGGGGGAGGGGGGGAGAGTACACCCTTATTTTTATTTTTTTTGTCTTTTTTATGTTGTTAATAAAAGGTCAAACACATCGTCACACTCTTAAACTTGGCACGAATTTTTTCTTTGACATTTAAAGTGAACGTTGTTCATATACGTGTCTAAATTAGCTTCCAACTGTGTCATTTTGATACCTTTTTAATAATGAATAAAATAAATCAAGTGAAGGTAATACACTCTCCGATGACGTGGCAGGCAACCAATAAAATAACTACATGTGGCATCTAAATTTTTAAAATGACCTCTGATTTAAAAGAAATTAAAAAAATAATAATTTTAAAATCTTTTAACACCACTTTCCCTCTCCCCTCCCCTAAGATCTTCTTCTCCAACACATCTTATCTCCTTTTTTTTTTTTTGGGCAAACAACCCCAATCCACCCACAAGGATCATCTCTGATTCCTTCTTCATTAAAATGTGAAACAAGCTTTCATCATTTCCTCAAGAACTTCTTTAATGAAGGTCGGATGTCAATTCAAATCTATTCTTTGATTGATTTTTTATTTTTTGATCTTCTTCTTCATTGTATTATTTTTCAAATCTGTCATCACCTTCTCCATCATTTTTGTCAGAAAAAATGAACATCAAAGTGTAATAAATCAAAATGAAAATATATATGTACTAGCTAACTACATATGCAAAAAGCTTTTTCCTTCGGGTTTCTTTTAATCAATTTGGTAGAGCTTTCAATTTTTCTTTCTACATTAGTTAGAATATACAAACCGTTTTTAGAGAATTTTTGAAAAAACACAAATGAAGAAGAAGAGATGAAAAAAATTGATCTTTGAAGAATTTAAGAAATTAGGGCTAAATTAGATAATTGAAAATGAGGAAGAAGATAAATATAAGTGGATATGAGTCGACATTATTGTTGGTGGGCCAATTAGAATGTCACATCAATAAAAGAAGGCCTTCAACGTGCCTTTGAAGGGCCAGTTTCATGCGACAAGTCAACTAGGCAAAAAGCGCCAAAATGACACAGTTCGAGGTTGGTTTAGGCGTTTAAAATAAACAATGTTCACTTTAGGTGTCAAGTTAAATTAATGTCAATTTAGGTGTTTAGTGATGTGTTTGGCCTTGAAAAAATATTTCTTTATCTTTTGATAATTTTTTAATTTAAATTTATAGATGACATGTTTAAGACCATACTCCCTCCTTTTCTAAATAATTGCTCCCTTTGAGTTTAGCACGCCCTTTAACCAATTATCAACTCCTATAAAATAAAAAATAACTTTATCAATTTATCTCTAATTAAATTATTCTTTTTAAATTGGTATTGATTACATTTTATCTAAACGAGGATAAAGTGGGATGGACATGACCAATAACTTGAGGATATATAAACTGGGATGGACATGACCAATTATATTTTTATTTCATTATATCTCGCAAGTTATGTCTCACTCTTAAAAAAAACTATGTCCAGCGGCGTCTAAGTTTTAGGGACAAAAATTAAAGCTTAGTCCATTTGAAGGGCAAAAGATTAAAGGCTAGATAATTTGAAAAAAAAAATCATGCAATTAAATGATTATCTTCATACTACGGCTCATTTCAATCTTTTATGCAGATGTGTATTTTAGGATGGATTTTTTTTGTACCTTCAAATATGATGTTCTTTAAATTTTGCCCCTGCTACTCATTTGATGAAAATTTCTAAATCAAGATACCCTTATCTATTTAAAGTTTAAACCAAATTCATTAGGCATAAGTTTAAAGAACTTTTGTTTTGGTTGACATAAGTTTTGTAGAAATTAAGTTTTGTAGAAATTAAGCTATCTGACATAAATTATGTAGTATTTTTAGAATTTGTTATAATAGAGTATATTATAAAGTTTCTGTTATGTGAGCAAGAGGTCACGAGTTCAAACCTTGGAAATAGTCTCTGGCAGAAATGCAAGGTAAGGCTGCGTACAATACACCCTTGTGGTGGGCCCCTTCCCCGGACACCGCACATAGCGGTAACTTTAGTGCACCGAGCTACCCGTATATGTGTGGGTTTGTGTGTTATATTTTTTTCCCGAGGAGATACATTATCTCCTACCAGCAGGGGCGGATCCTGAATTTTCAGTGAGGGGGTTCAGTAGTATATAGACGGACTAGTTAAAGGGGGTTCAACCTCTACTATTTATACATAAAAAAAAAAATTTACCATGTAAAAATAATAGAATTTTCCGACGAAGAAGATTCAGATGAACCCTCTGAATCCTATGTAGATCCGCCACTGCCTACCAGTACTCAGCTAACTTGTGGGACATTGCTCTCTCGACATATGAATAACTTGTTATGAATTTTAGTACATAACTCGTGGTATATGATGATAGGAACATACAAGCATATGCAATAGAAAAAAAATATTTATTTTTTCGGGGCAAGGGGCATAATTTGTAATGCCACATAGCGTATGGGAAATTAAGATACAAGAGTATAAATCTACGTCTCATGAAAAGTTGTTTGTTATTTCTATATCAAAGATATTTTCGATCACTTATTTATTACTTTAAATAGTGAAGAATAAAATTTTTAAATCACATATTAAAGATGTGAAAATTAAATACCACCCAAAAATAGAATATTTGTGGGAATGATCCGTCTCATTTGGGCTAGTTATAGCAAACCTATTTACCTATTCGGCCCAATTTACTATTGTTATTGGCCCAAGTGAATCATAATTCAAAGGGAGAACAAATCAAACATCCTTGTCATAACTATTTGATCTCTCTCTATTTTAAATTAATTACATGATGTCCTATTTAATTTTTTAATAATTTTGGATACCTGATTGTCTACAATCAGTTGTAACTTTCTGGATACATGCGCATGTATTTGAATATATATGTATAGATTTACTGCGACTTAGTTGTAACTTCCCGAATACATGCGCCTGAGATACTTGGATGTACGGCTAATGAACCATGTATCCGGATGTCCTAGCCATATATCCGAACGTCTTAACCTTGTATCTGGACATCTTAATTATGTATTCAGATACTTTTTAATGGTATAAAATATGAAAAATGACCTTCTGGATCTCTCTGCTATGTCAGTTTTGTAAGTTGGACACTTCTTACTTACATGCTTGTCATCTGGACCCTTGAACCCATCAAAAAACAACATTTCGCACCCTTTGACCATTGACCTTGCTTATGTGGCAAGGTCGACTAGGACAAAGATAGTGTAACCACTCGCCTAGGGGTGCGAGTGGGGGTCAATTTTTGGCCAATTTTATAGTAACAACAACAACAACAAACCCAGTGTATTCCCACATAGTGAGGTCTGGGGAGGGTAAGATGTACGCAGTCCATACCTCTACCTCTAAAAAAGTAGAAAGGCTGTTTCCAATAGACCCCTGGCTCGAGACACGGAATACTAAACAAATTCATAGTAAAGCATGGAACAAGATGGCATACCATAAATATGATACCCACAAGTAATAGTAAACAAAGAAAAGTAAATAGATTCGTAATAAAGCATGAAACAAGGTATCATAACAAGAATAATACTCCCACTAAGTAATTTCCTACACTAGCGACCCAAAC
Organism: Capsicum annuum; assembly: GCF_002878395.1. Classification (NCBI taxonomy): domain Eukaryota; kingdom Viridiplantae; phylum Streptophyta; class Magnoliopsida; order Solanales; family Solanaceae; genus Capsicum; species Capsicum annuum. Next base: position 14,910,671 of record NC_061113.1, on the reverse strand, counting down.
TGACCCTAGCCTTCTGCCCTAATTCGCCTCCTCCAAATCTTCCTATCTAGGGTCATGTCCTCAGTGAGCTGTAACTGCTCCATGTCCCGCCTAATCACCTCTCCCCAGTACTTCTTCAGCCTACCCCTACCCCGCCTAAAACCATCCAAAGCTAGCCTCTCACACCTACGAACCGGGGCATCCATGCCCCTCCTCATCACGTGTCCGAACTATCTCAATCGGACTTTCCGCATCTTATTCCTCCCCGATGATGTCCAGCCCTGCCCCTAGAAACACCCAACACCTCAGTAGCATTATCCCTGATACACCTAGCCACCTTATCCCACATACTATCCGCGTCCCCCTATACTCCCACACCCCCATTCCTGCCAACTTCTCCCCTATCTTCCACGCATTACTGGCGTCAAGCCGTCCTACTTAATTCTAGGTCTACACTCCTCACCCCTTCTCTTTCTATCCTTCTTTATACCCAAATCCATAACCAAGAGCCTATGCTGGGTCGAAAGATTCTCACTCGGGATGACCTTACAGTCCTTACACAACACCCTATCTCCTTTTCTAAACAATAAAAAGTCAATCTGGGTCTTGGCTATCGTGCTTCGGAAGGTGATCGGGTGATCGTCCTTCTTCGGAAAGCCCGAGTTCACCACCACCAGCCTAAAGGACCTCACAAAATCTAATAGAGTAGCCCTCTCTTCATTTCTTTCCCCAAAATCAAAACCACCATGCACATCACCAAAGCCTCCCGATAACGCCCCGATGTGCCCATTGAAATCTCTTGCTACAACAATCTTCTTCAAGCTAGGCACGCCTCTCACCACCTCATCCAAAGCCTTCCAAAACCCCATCTCCTCCTCCCCATCCAAGCCCACTTGCTGCGCATAAGCACTACACACGTTCAGGGTAAACCCCTTAATGACCAACTTAATAGTCATCAACCTATCGCTGATCCTCTTTACCTCTACTACCTGACCTCTAAGCTCTTCATCTACTAAGATGCCAACTCCATTCCTGCACCTCTCGCTCCCAGAGTACCAAAGCTTGTAACTATCTACATCCCTAGCCTTAGACCCTACCCACTTGGTCTCTTGAACAAACGCAATATTAATCTTTCTCTTTCTAAGAATCTTCACAAGCTCTTTGGACTTACCCGGAAGAGTCCCTATATTCCAAGACCCAACCCTCAGCCTACCAACTCTATCAAAACGTCTTCCTCTACCGCCCCTGAGGCCAAACCTTGGCCTCCCTCCCCCCCCCGTCTTTTTTTCTTCCCTCGCCCCCACAACAGCCCCCCGCCCCAACCTCCTCGGACATGACCCTATCCAACCATCAACGCCCACAACCACTACTACAAGAAAATATAAGAAAATATAAATAATGGTAGTAACAAAGCAGCAACAGGAAATACAAGGCTCACACAAATTAGAAGAAATAATCAAGAAACAAAACTAAACTCAAATAGGGAGAAAAAACAAAACCAAGGTAAGGACAAAACTAACAGTAAGAAAAATAGAGCACACTAATGGCCTGGCACCAAGGACAACCAAACAAATAATAAGGAGCGGTGCAAGTCACAAATATACTACAGCAGACACGCAAGTCAAGATACAGGAGATAGTACGATAAATAATATGAAGCAACATAAGAGGTTCAAAAATAGCAAGACAATAAAGACACCCTCAAAGCACACACTATATCCAAATTTTAAGAGCAACAACTACTAGAAATTCAAATAACAGATAGGAAATCCCACGCAAATTACAGGCAACAAAAATATCGAAAAATCGCACGATAAAATAAAGTTCGAGGGAAGACACCGAAATACGTAGATCATGTAATCTGCTCTTGCTTGTTGTGCTGGAACCCGGTAAATTGGGTCCCCGGAATCACTTCGCCGGAAAGTCGTCGGCTCAAATATGGGCAGTAGTTGAAATATCCAGTAGAGACCCCCACTTAGATTTTCTGGCTCCGCCGCCTTCACCACCTACGTCCGTCGAACCAGTCGAACCGTCGAACCAGTTCGCAGAATCCAATCACGGACCAGTAACCAATAAGTTGCTGCCTTCACAAATCTGCTGACAGTGGAGAGAGGAGAGAGAGAGGGAGGGGGAAAGGGAGAGAAGGGGAAAGAGAGGGAGACCAAGAAAGAGAGGGAGAAAGAAGTGTGCCTACCTGTCGCTGGTGTTGTTTCACCGTCAGCGTCTACTTCACAGAGACTAACTAGTCACGTCAAAGAGAATGCAGGGGAAGGGAGAGACCAAGGGAGAGAGATAGAGCAACGTACTTACCTGTCACCGGCGTCTACTTCGACGGTGACGGCATGGTCAAGTTAAAGAAGGCGTTGAAAGATACGTTAGTTAGAGAGAAGGAGCGAAAGAGAGAGAAAGTTCAAAGATTATATTTAATCAATTTTTCGAGGAGATTACTATTGAAAACAATATTTAGCAAGCTACTAACACCTCAAAACTTTGTTTGTTGATATACATGAAAAGCTATTACCAAAACAAATACTCGCCAATTTTATATTAAAATAATTAAAAATAATATAAAATTAAAAAAAATTAAAAAGGGTCCTTTTTTTCCTCCATCTTTTTAAATTTTAAAATATTTTTAAAAATTTAAAAATAATTTAAAAATATTTTTAAAAAGTTTAAAAATATTTTTAAAATTTAAAAAAAAATTAAAAAAATGATTATTTTTTCCCTCTATCTTTTTTAATTTAGAAATATTTTTAAAATAATTTAAAAATATTTTTAAAAATTAAAAAATCATTTTAAAAATATTTTTAAAA
>NC_061113.1:14878809-14904880 GCF_002878395.1 Capsicum annuum | reverse complement strand
CCACAAACCCTACATTAAATGTCATCACGAAGGTCATCATCACGAACACATCAACCACATGTTCAAGAACCTGCATTAACTCCTTCTGAAGTTTCAAGTGAAGTTTTTGAATCAACTGATGATGATTTCTCCTTTTTAGTTTTGTAATACCTTATATGTAAAAGGGCTACAAATATAGATCGAAATTATTTATTAGAAAAAATGATATGAAAGAAAAGGGATGTATGTGAAATTTTGTTGCATGTAGGTGAAGCCAAAGGGGAATAGAGTGTTGTAGTACTAGTTCATCTGAATCTAATGCTTTTGACATAAAGCATAAATTTATGTATAAACCTTCTTTATTGTTCAAATAATAGATCTAATCTAGTAATTTTAAACTATAGTCAGTTTAGTATTAAAATTTTCAAAAATTAAATGGTACAACATTTAAATCTGAATCTACCTCCTAATGAAAAGTGAAAGAAAATAATGGATGTTATTTCATAATTTTGAAAGTGGAAAAGTAAAATAGCTCCATAATTTTTTTCAGATGACAACTGGAGATTAGAAGTATCAACCAAAGAGAAAAATTACAAGAAGTATCATATTAGAAATTATTCCAAGTGTAACTATTTAAAATTTTAGATTACATTTTTTACTTTGTTTGTGCTATATATTTTATAATTTTTTAGTTTCTGATTTTTCATTATACCATACGAGTTCCAATATTTGAGACAAGGATGAATAGAACTAAATAATGTCCTACCTCGAAAAGCTTTATCATGTGTCTCACGTAAAGCTTTATCATTTGTCTCACATAATTAACTCATCATATTGCGGTAGGAATATTGAGCATATTAACGAATCTATTCTATCTTAGTATTTGTCCACCACAACGTCTATCCAAAGAATGAGAAATGTTGAAATCGTCCTTTCCAGTAGTATTGTTGTGATTTTTTTGCAGTTTTTGTTGTTACCGAAACTATGTAGTATAGTTCAACAATTACCCCGATTGAATTATTTGAGCCCATTCATTATCGATGTGATCAGGGGTACTTCCAACAAGAAATATATTGAAGGGTTAGTGTCGAACTAGCAGAAAATCAAAATTTATCAAAGTCTAGTAAAAATTTTCTAACAAATTAGCTTTTCTATGATATTCCGCTGAAAAAACAACGTTTTTAGTCCCTATGTTGTTATACTTGACTTTTAGTCCTTATGTTATCCAACTCAACACATTTGACCTTCAATTAAATAATGTGTGTGTTTTTAATTCTTTTACGTAATGAAGATCAGAACAATGAACAGATGATTAACTACACTAAAGGATAATCTTGATATTCTAATTCTTAGTTTGTTTGTACTTCGGTCTAGTATTTCGAAAGTGGGTTTACGCATTCAACACTAGAATGAACTTGTGTTCTCTCCACATTTGACCTTCAATTAAATAATGTGTATTCTTAAGACTTTTACATAATGGAGATCAGAATAATTAACAAATGATTAATTACACTTAAGGACAATCTTGATATATATTTTACTTCTTAGTTTGTTTCTACTTCAGTAATTACTTCAAAAGTGGGCTTACGCACATGGCACTAGAATGAACTTGTGTTCTCTTCTACAATGCACTACGCTTTTTCTAATTCATCTATAATCCTCTGAGTTCTCTCTTCCCATATTTATCTCTTTCTTTCGAAGAATACAAGCTCACGTGATCAAATTCATATATAAAGTGAAATATAGTAATAACACATGGATAAAAAGTTCTATTTCCTCTATTTCATTTTATCTAAGGGAGAAGAACAAAATTGTCCTTCTCATAAAACTAATTTCGTAAAAATAGCCTCTGATTTTAATTCCCTCTTAATAGCTGTTAAACTAATTCTATCTTCTAATCACATTGTAAACACGGCTAAAAAAGCCGTAAAATTTGGCCTAATAAATATCTTTCCTTTTCGATTAAAACTCACACTTTCCTTCCCCAATTTTACCTCAGGATTCCCTTTCCATTAAAAACTCACAATTCCTTTTTTCAGATACAACATATTACCTTAAATATTTTCATAAATTATATATAAATCTATAAAAATACTCTGTCTATTAGCTTCAAAAAGTATTTTTCATTCACAATTAGCTGAAATTGATACAAAATTATAGCTTCAAGTTCAGTTTTAGTTTCAATTATGATGCAATACGGAGGAGAGTGGTTAAGTGATGTGCAGTTAATTTGAAAAGTTTAAAATTAATGGAGTATTTTTGAATTCGAATTACAGGTATGAATATTTTGTTGATGAACTGTATAAGCAGTTGAATCTACAACAAACTTCTGATTTAATGATGAAAAATACATTATAAAGAGTGGATCTATGACTATTTACAATGATATGAGTGTTAGACTTTATATGGAGATGATGAAAATTTTTTTGGATATAAATGAATTTTCATTGTGTATAACACTACAAAACGCATTTGAAAATGGAGAATCCTCAATTGAAAATTTGATCGAAACATCTCTGACTGCTATTCAAGTTCATCCGATACCTATTTCTGATTATACAATTGAAGATAATTTTTCTGAGGAAGCAATGAAAGAAGAGCCCAAATCTATAATAAAGGATCCACTTCATAGAGATGTTGAAGAAGAACAGCTGTATTGGGATAAAAATACAATATCAAGTATGATGAAATATTATGCAATCCGTGAGAGATTCCAATTTAAGGTGAAAAGATCATCATCATCAATGTATGAATCTTCATTATAAACAGTAAAACATATGTATAAGAATTGCATCAATCATACATAGGTTCTGTATATATATATTGGATGTTAAACTATATTCTACTTTATATCACCTGTATCAACAATGTATAAGGTTTATATTTTGTTGAAATATAGGTATAAACTTGCCCAAATACTGTATATAATTGTGTAACTACTGTATAGGACTTGTATATATACTGCATATAAACTGTGTATCTACTGTGTAACTACTGTATAGGACCTTTATATATACTACATATAAAGTACTGCATATAAACTGTGTACCTACTGTGTAACTATTGTATAGGACCTGTATATATACTGTATATAATGTACTGCATATGAACTGTGTATCTACTGTATACCCATATTATATACATGTACCATTATTGTATATAAATGTATTTAGGTACTATCTTAGATCTTCATGTCAATAAAATTCAGAAGTTTTCATGATGACAAAATTTGTCGATATGTATATTGATATTAAACTATATAACTACTTTATATAACCTGTAACAACAATGTATATAGCTATGAACTTGCCTAAATACTGCATATAAATTGTGTAACTACTATAGGGCACCTGCATATATATTGGATATTAAACTATATAACTACTTTATATAACTCATATCAACAATGTATAAGGCTTATATTTTGTTGGAATATAGGTATAAACTTGTCTAAATACTGCATAAAATTGTGTAGCTACTGTAAGGACTTGTATATATACTACATATAAACTGTGTAACTACTGTATAAGACCTATATATATATATATATATATATATATATACTGCATATAAAGTACTGCATATAAAGTACTGCATATAAAATGTGTACTTACTGTATAGGACTTGTATATATACTGCATATAAAGTGCTGCATATGAACTGTGTACCTACTGTATACCATATTATATAAATGTATCATTATTGTATATAAATGTATCTAGGTACTATCTTACGTGTATCAATCAAATATGCAATTGAACTTTTAGATCTTCAAGTCAACAAAATTCAGAAGTGTTCACGGAGATAAAATTTATCGATGATCACACCTGTCCAATTGCGAACAGAATGTTTTCACAATGGCATGCTACTTCATTAACTATTGCTAAAATGGTGAAGCACGACTATCTAATTCTAAAGTCAATATACACTCCAGCAGAGATCATGGATGAAATGAGAAACTTATACGAAATTAGAATGAACTACAAAAAAGCATATATAACCAAAGAAAAAGCACTTGAACCGGTGAGAGGCTCCCTGCGTGAATCTTATGTTAAATTGCTAGCTTACCTATACATGGTAAACACAATAAATTCAAGATTATTCACAAGGCTACACAAAATGGAGGACAATCACTTTTTATATGCTTTTGTCGCATTAAACACATCAGTTAGGGGCTGCAGATATTGTATGCCTACCATTGTTGTAGATGGAACTCTTCTGAAATCTGCATACAAGGGGAGAATATTGTCTGCTAGTGTGCTGGATGCAACAAGTGAGTTTATGAAATTTTTTTAGACAAAATTATGTATTTTTGGCATGCACTAATAGACATTTTTCTACTTGCTTAATCAGGACATATTTTGCCACTAGCATATGCTATTGTTGATTCTGAAAATAATACTTCATATGAATAATTTTTTCGCATATTTAACACTACTTTTGGTGAAAGAGAAGCCATGTGCATAGTATCTGATAGGCATGATACCATATTAAAAGGTGCTACAATTGTATATCCAAATGTAGCTCATTGTATATGCATCTACCATCTATGGAACAACATCAAAGATTGATTTAAGAAGAATCAAAAGCAATTAAAGAGAATCTTCTTTACAATGTCCAAAACATATATAAAGGCAGACTTTGATCGACTTATGATAGAAATAAACAAAATTGATAATAGGGTGAAGGAGTATCTATTTGATATAGACTATGAAAAATGATCCATAACTCATTCCCATGTCAAAAAGTCGATGTTCATGACTTCAAACATCACAGAGTCTCTAAATTCATCAAATAGAGATGCTAGAGACCCATCAATTAAAAAATTGCTAAAATACATGATGGATCTGATCATGAGATGAAATAATAAACATAGACAACATTCAGAAGAAATATTTACGGAATTGAAAAATAAATACAATATAATAATGAGGAGAAATATCATTCTTTCAGATAACATGAAGGTATAACTTCTTATTTCAACTTACAAACGCTTACATATTCTAATGTGCCACACTATTTACTAATATATTTGTACATTACAGGTGATGGGTTCTACTCACTATTCTTATGTAGTGGTTGATGAAATTGAAAAACTAAATATTGTGTGCATGCATGAAAAAAAATGCTCCTTCCTACTATTTCAAGTAAATGGTATACCTTGTTCACATACTATGGTGGTGCTAACTTACACGCATATAGATTTACAAAGCTATTGTGCTCATACAAAAAAAAATTCTTGAAAGCATATGAACTTCCAGTTTTACCACTTCCTGATGAAATAACTTGGCACATTTCACCAGAGATATCAGCTAATATAGTACTGCCATCAATCTAGAAATCAAAATCAGGTAGATCAGAAAATAACAATCGAGAAAAGGCATTATGAACTACTTTAAGCAACAAATTTCATGTGGACGGTGAGAAAAAAACAGGACACAATCAAAGAACATGTGAAAATGCTCCAACAAAAATCTAATAGGATGCTGCTACAAGAATACTTTTATCTTTCTCATTTTTTTTTTTGCAAAAAGACTATTCTTTTCATAGTAATGTAATAGCCTTCGCTACAACGATATTATTTTACTTCAAATACAACGCTTTCAGTTTATAGAATAAAGCTTATGTCTTTTTTATGGTGAAATTATCTAATTTCAATTCATTCGTACTTTAAATGTAGAAATCTGTGCATTATAGTGTTTCATTCATTTTAGGCACATTCTTTGGTGATATGCACTAATCAATTCTTCTAAGCTGGAAGAGTGTAATTTTTCTTCTACAATACCTAAAAAAACTGCATATCATCTGTGTCAATCATGTATAATACCTATATACAGGTTGAATATATATAAGTAGTAGTATTTGTCTTTTGAATTTTTCGCACATTTAAAAAAAATACATTTAACAGCTTAATCATAAGAATAGTCATCTAAATTCTTTCACTTCATTTTTTCTTTAACGTCTTGCTTAAATAACACTTCACAAATTAAAACAATAAAGGTAGATTTATATTGCATTGATATAAATCATGGGTCAATCATATATAGGACCTTTATATGGTTTGGATATAGAACCAAAATTAATTAGTGAATGCATAGAACCTCTATATTTTAAATATAAATTACAAAACTACTTTTATAAACTATATATCTATTTTATTTCAATAATATATAAGTTCTATATGTGGTTGGGATAAATGTATGAAATTGAATAAATACTGCACTTTAACTATGTAACTATTGAATAGAAACTGAATCAATGCTGCATATAAACTATATTGCATATAAATTGTGATCAAAATAATCTAACAGATGCACTACTATTGTCTTTTCATAAAATCAAAAATCACTTGTATAGAATTGTATCAAGTGCCAAAATATATAATATTCAACATAACATTTCACAATAAGAATCTTCAGTATATCAATACAAAAATAAAAAGCAACACGAAGTATTTCAACACTAAACATATATTTCACATCTATGCTTCAAAGACATTCCTAACTAAATTTGCTGCACACCATCATTTTTCTTCAACAATCAATCAATAGATTCATCTTCACTAACTGCACATTGCCGTTGTTTCTTTTTTTCATAATCCCACAACAACAAAGCATACCAAATTCGAATAACATTAATATCATCTAGATGATTAAAAATTTTAAGATCCTTCAGGAAATACTCAGCAAAGGCAACAACAAATACACCACAGTCTCTGCAACATAATACATCATCAGTATAATTGACAAAAAATTCTTTAAAAATAGAAATTGAATTTACATTCAATAAATTACATGTTGGATTGAGTTGGCAGTCCATCAATAATACGAATATCAAAAGAATTAGCCACTGAAAGTCCATCGCTCTTACTTTTTCGAAATTGAATACAAGAAAGAAAGTGTGAAATTAACTCTGAATACGTTGTAATTGATTTCTGAACACGAACGACATGCCTCACTCCATGCATTGAATCATAAACATATATGCACTAATCTTTAAAATACAACCTCTTCAAAATTCAGTGAAGCTCCTCAGCAAAATTAATTGGGAAAAAAAATATTGTCAACGCTATTCCACGAGACGTTGCATCTCATAAAAAATTCAAGCATGTACTCACCAATTTGATGTTCTTGAGTGATAAGTGTTACATCTCTATTGTTCTCCACAAATCACTTATACAAAGTCTGAATCAAGCAGTTAAACCAACAATCGATTATTGTAAATTTAACTGAACCACCAACAGATCCGTATTTTGACTTCTTTTGGAAATAGTAAAAGATAACATTAATATGATGAAAATACGAACAATAAAATCACGTTAAAATGCTAAAATGAATACAGAACACTAATTAAAATCTAATAAATACGAACTACTTATATAACATGCATCATATACAAAATTCAGTATTCCAATTTGCTTATCACTATCAAGTACAAACGTAAAAACTATATAACCTACTTAACTAACAAATTCATTACTTACTGAATCGGTTAAGGTATTCCTGGATATGCCAATGTGAAGAGTCACTCTTTCATTTTAATGGTATCAACTTCACAGTCAAATTATTTGGGAGAGTATTGACAAAATCTGAATAAACAGGCCTGTAAAAAAAATTACAAAATTATAATATATGACAAAATATAGTGAAACAAAAAGAAACTACAAATAGAAAACTTACATTTGTTTAATGCGCAACGATCTGGCAACAAACCTGTTAAACGGTAATGTCACTTTCATATCATCAATTCGCTCCATAATACTTTTCACAAAAGGATGCTTTATAGACAAGAGGCGTTTACTTGGATGAGCATTCTCTATACGCTTAGATGGTTGACCTTTAACTTTGCCACAATCAGAATCAAATTTTGACTAAAATGGAGATTCACATACTACCGCTGGCTTACGTAATCGGCGAGGAATAACACGTGTTTCATCCAACATAACAACAGAAGCATCCACCATATTTTTCTCAATTCCTTTAATAGTATCACATGCATTTGCATTAATCTTTCTAACATTATCACATACTATATCAGTTGCATCAATCATTGCAACACTCTTATAGGGTTGAGTGAACTTAGAAATTTCAGCGTCTGAAATTTCTAATAAATCAAGCTCATTCTGGATAAGCATTACCGCATCACCTTCTTTTTGTATTTTTTATCACGAAAAGGTTGAGTAAATTTGAACACTTTTGAATCAGTAAAATTAGACCAATCACTATCAACTTGACTATTGCTATCCTCCCTTATAACCTTATTTTCACCTGAGCTTTGTGTGAACTTCAAAAAATTAAAATTTAAAAAGTTCTTTCAAGCACCATCCTTAAAAGTTTTGCCCGCAGACTCAACATCGACATGGCCAACTACACAATTACCTACAAAATTAACTTTCTCTTCAACGCGGTCATCCACCAAATGATCAAATATATCACCACCTACATAATCTATTTTTTTTTCTACATCATCTATCAAATTGTCACTTATATGATCCAGTACCGATGCAATAATATTTTGTTGTCCCACATTAGGTGGATCATCACATAGATCACCAACATTAGGTGTATCATCATTTTTTTCTTTGAATTGTCCTCACTGTTATCCCCATTTGATGTAGCAAGTTGTACAAAATTTTTTATAAAATAATTACAATAGTGTATATAAGTTTTGTTAAAAAAACAGAAAAAACTCAGGAAAAGAATACCTTAGATTCATTCTTTATATGTAGAGCTTGAAAAATCAATTCAAATGAGGATTTCATAAACTTCTTCATCGAGGAAACCTTCTCAGTTAACTAAACATAAAAAGAAAAATGTCAAAACATCAATTAATAAAAACATACAAATATTAATAAAAATCTTTCAAATACCATTTTAACATCACTTTTCAGAAGTGTCAATTTATTATCTGAGCTCAAATGACTACATTCTTGTTTACTGGTACCAGACAAATCAACAAAGTTCACAATCGCATCCACAGATTTGAAATCAGGTAATTGAAGTATTGATTTTTCAAGAACCGTCTGCGTAATATTACTCAACACTATCTGCACATACAAAACAACATTCGACATTTAAAAAGCACATAATCATTTCACAAAACATATATATATTATGTTTTAAAACATCTATATACCTGCTCTTGCCTAATATAAGAAAAATGCAGATTTGACCTCCTTGTACATTGGTCTATGCTTTACAAATCAATTAAGTATATATGACACATTAGCGCCAACTCAACCAGCAAGATGGCCATTGGCATAAGGACAACACTCATAAAACCAACACTGAAATGCTTGGGGAAAACCAACACAACAATACATAATTTTTCTCTGATAAACCTTAGACTTCGTTAACTCCAAATCAGACGAAAATATAATTTTTCCCAAGAAAATATTTTATAATTTTCAAATTCAACCAATTAAAAATTATTCTTTGTTATAACATCACTACACACGATAGAAAAAAGAAAGATATAAATAAAGAACAAAATAAAAATTTATAAAGCATCTTCATCACATCGCCACCTTTTTTCCATGAAACACTCTTCAAAATCAAGCTTTGTAGCTTGGACTTTTCTGAAAAATACAACTCCATCAGCTTACTTCGTTGAGTAAGAGCAAACTCATTATTATAATTTTCAGTACATTTTAAGCCGCTAATTATAGCAAACTCTTGTGAGACAAATCGTAACTTAATGTTATTCACTTTAATTCATATTTCATCAGCCCTCTCAAAAATATGTTCTCTAAGCAACATTCCATGAATAAGTTAATTTTGAGTAAAAACACTTTGTAAAGATAAGAAATACCCAAAACAACTATTCTTAAACAAATCAAGTTGCTTCTTATCCAACTTAAATTTCAAAGCAGTCACAATACCACAATTTATGTGTACACTGAGCTGACACTTGTAATGATCAGATGGACCAAGAAACTAATCCCAAACCTGCAATAAGTAAGTGTACTTTAAGTTCTAAATATTTTAAAAAGCTACATATATTACTCATACAGTATTTATTACTACACTGTTACAAATTTTACATAGTAACAATACAATTATTCAAATTATACGCATTTTTTATGCAATGCTGATACACATATAATAAAAATATCACATATCTCAAAATTATACAGCCACTATACAGTAAATTATACAAATATCTCAATCCTATATATTTCATATACAATTCTGACACATGTTATATACAAGAATAACACACATATTTCAAACATACACAAATTCTACACAAAAATTGAAATATCTATCATACATAATTAATAGATAGAAAGCACACACAATGTACCTCAAAATCAGATAATTTGAATATTTTTCTCTTCCAATGAACAAAAATTATTTTACTTTTCTTTTTGTATGATTGAGCATCATTTTCTCCATTATTCGATCGATTTCTTTTTTTCATTGATCTTTTCGGGGAACAAGAGTATCTCCTTCCATTACAAAAAAATGAGCAATTTGTAGTGGTTTATTTATGGAAGTTTTTAAAAACACCACTAATAATTCATTTTGAGACGTTTTGTTCTAACCTCCACAATGTAAATTTTTTTGTGTCAATTTTATTATGGAGATTAGAAAATTGGCACAATACAATATAAATTATGGCGATTAATGACTCCCATAAATTTATTAAACTTTGTTACTTTTGAAATTATATTTTTTTTGTATTTTTTATCTTATTATATTCAAATTATATGGTATATAATAACTAAGATTGATAATTAACTTATTATATACAAACAAAAATACACACCCCTCTCCTTCTTCATTTTAATAGGATTGTAATTCTTTTATCCTCTATTTTTCTTTTCTATTAAGATACTCTCAGAATATATATATATATTTTTTACTTTGTATATTCAATTTCATTTGAACTTTTTATTTTATATATTACTATTTATGTAAATTGGTGATTTTGATTACCATATCACACAATAATTTAAATTTCATAACTATTAAAGTCAAGACAAATATTGTATGGCCAATTTTGGCTCAAACACATTTTATATATTTATTATGTGCTCTTTAAAATAAAAATTAGATGCCAAATCAATAGTAATATTCATTATATTTATTGTGTATGCATTTTAACTTTATGTATGCTCCTATATTAATTAATTTTGTAAGGCAAAATATTTTAATGATTAATTACTAGTAAATTTTCTGGAAAAAAAAAATATTCTACGCACCAAAATAAATTTTTTATCATTTTTGTATTTGCGTCTAAACACAACCAAAATCTAATATCTTTTCCTCCTTTAAAAAAAATAAAGAAATAAAATACTAGTAAAGATAAAAGTTTGCCCCCCCCCCCCCCCCCACCTCCCAAAAAAATTAAAAACTAACCTAATGAACCACTCCTCCAATTCCCACGTACAAGCACCAAATCCCACATCTATTTTATTTCCCCTAATTCCTCTCCCTTCGTCTCTAACCTTTCATGCTATATCTCTCTTCTTCTTTTTCTTTTTTAATTTCTTTTGTGCCTGCACATGGAGGATGTGCATCAGCTATCCTTACCTCATATATTGGTACACTTTAATTATTTTTTAAATGTGATTTTTGATAATTGATTTTATCTTTTGCAGGTTTAATAAGACGGGATGGATGTTAAATAGTTTTCTGAATATAAAGGTAATCTTTTGTCACTTATTTGAAATTTATATTTATTCTTTTTATTATTTAATTCGTAGGCATACTTATAAGTTGGTAAACTTAATTCATTGTACTTTTACATATTTTAAGATTTTTTTGAATTCTTACAACATCATGAAATCATTCATACTTGACCATTAATTGAGTTTAGGTATGCTTCAGTTTTCTTGTTGTTTAGTTAAGTATCATGTAATTTTGATTGATTTAACTATGACAAATTAAAGGACATTTTTAAAGAATAGATTGTGTTCAATATTGGTATAACTTGAAAATAAAGTCGTGGAGGAGAGTTCAATTTATAAATTAGAAGAAGTGAAAAATACTTGAATCAATATACTAAAAAAACGTAAGCTTAAGTAATGTTTTTGTTTAATACTTGAATCAATATACTAAAGTAAAATGAGCATCGTTATATAATTTTAGAAAACGTAAGTTTAAGGAATGTTTATGTTTTCTATTTACTCTCTTTTCAAATATTTATATATTCTTGTTATAATGTTATCAATTAGTTGATATTTGCTATTTTTAGTAGAATCATGCAATTTTGTATATTATTTTGTGAACATTATACAATTTCTCAATCATCTATGGTCTTTTATATATATATATATATATATATATATATATATGAACTTGTGTTTGAAATGAATGTTGCACTTTTTTTTAATCAAGATGTACATCAATATATTTATCTAGTCATTTATAAAATTTTCATTGTTTCAGTCAGATGCAGATATTGAGTTCACTTAAGCATAAACAAAAGATTGAGTGACTTTAAGTTTACAACTCAAATCACTAAGAAAATGCTTAGACTTTTAATCTTTATTTATTGCGAAACTATGTAGATTCTTAAGGATTTAAATTGTAATATTTAAGTTATTATACACAAGTTTGTATTACTTCAATTTAACATGAATTTAGACTTGTGAAGTTTATTAATATGACTTCATCAGATGAAAATTAATTTATATTGAATGTGTTATTTAGTAAATCAAATTTCACATTTTTCTTATTTTTAAAAAATGATACTATGTGGCAGTTGTAAGCCTCCATAAATTAAAGTATGCAAATATTGATCTCATATCATGACAGTTATAAATTCACACAAATCTAATTTTTAAAATATTGAGATCATACTGCGAAGGTTCTAAATCATCACAAATTGATATTAAAAACCTCCACAAGTTCAAAAGTCATATTATGGGAGGTGTTGTGGAGGTTTATTAGAACCACCGTAAATATGCTCGTGGCAAGGTTAACTGTGGCATTTTCTAAAATCGCCACAATTCAATTTGTGGGGACCATAAACTGCCACAAATTGATAAAATAACCCCCATAAATTAAATCTTTTTTTTTTTAGTGTTCATCATTCACACTTTAACTTTTTCTTTTCTTTAAATGGCTTACCATCATCTTCATCATTTTTTGAATGACTCCTTTTTTTGATTTTTTGGGAAGAACAACAAGATCTACTTCATCACTCAGTCTATATTTGCCTTTTTTTAGCTATTTTTTTTGTTCCGACATTGATGAATTACCTAATAATTTACCTTGAGACCTAGTAATTCGACTAGGAGTTGAATGAACATTCTTCAATTCCTTCAATTGAACATCACGATTTGTTAATCTTCAAAATCATCATCACTAATAATGAAATTAGGATCATATGTAATACCTTTACCAGCTAATTTTGAATCAATATTAATATTTTTCTTTAATTTCATCACGACAAACTTTGAAAAATTCTAATCGAAAAAAATACTCGAAAAAGGATCCTGTACTTGCAGTTAAGTCTTTTTTTTTTTTCGGAAAAAGGACACTTGTAGGACTTTTTTTTCCTTTAGCTAATAAAAAGCCTTATTAAAAGAAGGGCTAATAAACGGTATTAAAAAAATTCAGAGTGTTATTTTTGTTCAAAATTTTAAACTTGAACCATTATTTTTAAAAAGTGCTACGGGTATCCTTTTCCCTTTATCTAATTCATTATAACTTAAAGGGATTTTTTGTGTCACAAAAAAAGTGAGACTCAAATCTTGCAATACTGGGCTTAGAAATTTTGGATCCATTATTTTATTGAGACAAAGAAATCTCATACAACAACTATCAATAATGTGAATCAAAAAATAGATTTTTTTTTTCAATAAAAGTAATGTTGCTCGTTTAATATATACTGTTTCTTAACATGTGAATTGGAACATCTATGTTACGTTGAAAAGTAAAGTACAAAATATTAACCTAAAATGAATTGAAATTGAATTTAAGAGAAACTTACATGATTAAAATGATGGATATCTGCGTCCTACAAGTTTTAGCGAATTACTCAAGAGTTTAGTACAACTTGTATAGTAAATTTGGAACAAGTAGTTCAAAATTCCTAGCTAATAACGAAACGATGCTAAAAAATTTCACCCACACATTTGATTTAATATTGATCCAATTTAAATTCTAAAAAATATCAAAAACTTATTCTAACTCTTATACAATTTTATCAAATGAATAAATCATAGTTCACAAATAAGATATTTAAATATTTTACAGCATCGTTTTATAAATCATATACCTTCGTGTTCTTTTTAATAAATAGATCCTTGATATCATATGCCATTACAAACTTTCAACCACATATAATTTTACAAAGATTCACTGATCTGAAAAATTAATAATAATAGTGACTAGCTATTCTTTAATAATTTCTTTCATAAATGCAGACAAACTATTCAAGTCAAGCATAAGTCTTTTTACAAAATTTAATATGATGATTTTTTTTTTTACAAAATATATATATTTATGGGTCAAATTTTTCATTTTAAAAGATTTCCTTCACAATTTAAAATTTGAAATTTAAAATTCTACTGATGAAGAATTTGAGGCTTGAAAATTGAAATCATGATTTAAAGTTGAAGTTAAAAGAATTTAGAGGCTCTTTATGAAGTTTGGCTTTAAACAACCGATTCTTATTGAGCCGGTCCTAATTTAACTATATATAATCCTATCAACTCTCTAGCAAGATTAATGCAATCTTGAGTCTTAGAAAGTAACCCCAAAGAAACTTAAAGAGGAAATGGATTAAATTAAATTTAATGCAAAAGGACAATGTCTCCACTATATAAGCCATTGTCTACTTCACATTTTTCTCAGCATTACAATAACAACACAATTATTAAGTGAATTGCAAAAATGGCTACTTCTTCATATCTACTCCTCTCTCTTTTCCTTGGCTTTTTCTTTCTCTCAACTCCAACTCTTTCTAGAAAAATACTTTTAAATGACCCTCTAAGTGCCCCTTCTCCTAGTGATGACACTTTAACAATTGTTTCATCACTTATTGAAGCTCCAATTAATTTACAAACTTTCAATGAAATTACAATTTCTCCATCTCCTCAAGATTTTTCACTAATAGATGCCTCGACTAGCGCGTTAACTTATAAAAAAACTACTATTTCACCCTCTTCTCAAAGTCGTATTTTTCCTTTTGCTCCTCGCAATCAGCATCATTACCACCACCATCATAAATATGATCAAGCAGTTGCACCAACTCATTTTTATGAAGTTTCAAGTGAAGCTCCTGACTCTAGATGATTTAATTTTTATTGTTTGTAATACCCTACATAGAAGGGTTACATAAATATGAACTAGAGTTATTTATGGAAATTTGAGGAAAAAAAAAGATATTTTATTTGAAATTTTAGAATGAATGTTTTGTTATAGATTTGAAAGAAAATCATTTTCCAAATTTCTTGGATCATGGACATTGCCTATTGGAATACTATAATCATACTTGAATTTCTTAGACAACACCTTATTCACATTTATCCAACCCTTACGTATATCAATTTAATTAATTTTGGTTTCAGAAATGGATAAAAATGTCGTTGTACATATTAGAAATGATTCAAATTTTACCTTTACTTTTACTTCTTGGATTAAAAATGTTTGTAGCGTATTAGAAATGGTTCAATAATGTCCTTCCATCTATAGGACCAAATTTTCCCCTAAATTAATTTTTTTTTTTTATATATATTAGCTTGGTTATTCAATATTACTCATCTCACATAATTAACCTTACTTTTCATCGACGAAAACCGTGGTCGAGAATTTTGAATAATATATTGCAAAGTTTTATTTGGTTAATTATCTCTGTATAATCTTTGCGTGTCGAATAATTAAGGAAGCATACTTTTTCCTTGCTAAACTACATGTGATATGAGAAGGTTGAGAACAAGAACAAGAATTGAATAAGGGTCTCAGTAGTTTAAATTTTTTAATTCTGAAATAATTTATTGAAAGGGAACTTCTTTAAATTAATAAAATAAAAGAGTATATTAGTAAGGATAATTGGGAGTAGTATAGAATTAAGTTAGTGGCAAATAGATTTTAAAAAGATGTGACAAAAAAATAATATGAATTAAGGTAAGTGTAGATTGTAAACAGTTGAGGTCAGTATTACAAAGCGAAATGAGGTCCAATAAATCAATGACGGTAGAAAGTAGCTATTTTTTTTGGTTTGATTAAATTTATTCCACATGTTATAAACAATCTTTTCACGCCGAACATCATCTCTCTCTTTTAAAAAAAATAAAAAAATTAAAAACTATTATTATTATTATTTTAAAAAATATAAACTTATATTTCGAGTTTTATATTTTTAAAATAAAATTAAATCACAATTTGAAATTAAAAATCCTACTTATTTTTTTTTTTTAGAGGATTTGAGATTTGGAATTGAAAATGAAAATTTAGTACAAATTTAATAAACAAACACTGATTTAAAATCAAACTTGAAATAATGCTCTAAAATCCCATGGTCAAAAACCTACTTACTGTTACTAATGAAAAATCTAACAATGTGAACACAATTAAATTAATTAAGAGTATTCTTTATGTTCATTTTTACTTGTCAAGTTTTGCTTTTTAAAAGTAAAAAAATATGAACTTTGACAAACTTTTTAAGATGTATTTTTCATAATATTAATATGAAAAGAAGTTTAACTTATAATATTTTTCACATAATTTTCAAAAATCTAAATTTTTAATTTTAAATATTAAAAATCACATTAATCTAATTCAATTTAGCTCAAAAATATATTAGAATTAACTCTAGTAAAGTACAATGTGACAAATAAAGTCTAAGGGGGAAGTGTTAAACTATAATGCCACCAACTTCTTATTAAGATTAAAGCCATGTTGATTCTTAGAAAGTAAATCAAGGCAAAAATGGAATAAAATTTAACACCAAAAGACCATGTCTCCCTACATAAGCCATTGTTTACTTCACACTTTTCACACCATTGAAATTACAACATAATTTAGTAAATTGCAAAAATGGCTACTTCTTCATAGTTACTACTCTCTGTTTTCATTGGCCTCTTTTTTCTCTCAACTCCAATTCTCTCTAGAAAAATACTTTTGGAAGATACTTCAATTCTCCTTGCCCCTTCTCTTAGTGATGACACTTCAACAACTGTTTCATCACCTGTTGAAGCCCCAATTAGCCCACCAACTTCTGAAGTGTCAAATTTCTACCTTGAAGTTACAATGTAATAGCAATTAGTGTATTTGGAAAAGAGAGGGAAGGAAAATATCTTCAATTTATTGTAACTGTCTTGATCTTTACATGATAGAATGCACACATATATTGCTCAACTTGTTATGGTAGCTGTCAGCTTAAGCTGCTGCTAACCGACTCAACTATAACTTCCTAGTGCCAGCTCACTCTTTCTCTAACAGTTTTTCAATTAATATCTAATCAACTACAAGTATTTTAATACCCCCCCTCAAGTTGGAGGGTGAAAAATATCAAGAACCCCTAGCTTGGATAACAGAAAATTGTGTTGAGCTAATCCAAGACCTTTAGTCAACAAGTCTGCAAGCTGGAATTTAGTAGACACATGAACTGGATGAATGAGACCTTCTTTGAGCTTTTCCCTGATGAAATGACAGTCGATCTCGATATGTTTAGTGCGTTCATGAAACATGGGATTTGCAGCAATTTGCATAGCTGCTTTGCTATCATAATAGAGTTGAATGGAAGTGGTTACAGTAATTGACAGATCCTTTAAAAGGCCTATCATCCAAATGACTTCAGTGACTACAGCTGCCATGCTGCGATATTCTGCCTATGCTGAACTACGACTAACAGTATATTTCTTCTTCAATTTCCAAGAAACCAACGAAGATCCTAGTTGTACAACGAAGCCTATAATTGACCTCCTTGTGTTAGGGCATGCCGCCCAATCAGAGTCACAATGCACCACCACATTATCTATAGGACTTTTCTTCATGAAAATACCCAGTCCAGGTGAACCTTTAATATATCTTACCACTCTTAATGTTGTCATCCAGTAGTTGAACTGTAAAGTAAATGTCTGTCCTAGTAATGGTCAAGTATAGTAACTTTTCAATAAGTTTTTGGTACCTACTCACATCATAAAATAGAGGATCATCCTGCTTTCCTACATATTCATCATACTCAACAGAGGTGAGTTTAGTGTTGGCCTCTAAGGGGGTAAGAACTGGTTTGGATCCTGCCAATCCAACATTAGAAATAAGCTCTAATGTGTATTTTCTTTGATTCATCAAGATTCCATGTTGTGATCTCAAGACTTCAATCCCCAAAAAATATTTTAACTCTCCAAGGTTCTTGACTTTAAACTGGCTGTGCAGATACTTCTTTGCTTCATCTATAAGTTTTGTACTTCTTCCTGTAAGAAGAATGTTATCCACATAAATCAATAATATCACTATATCATCACCACATAGCTTGGTGAATAAAGAGTTATCATGTGAACTCTGGCTGTAGCCTGCAGCAAGTAAAGTTGTGGTCAACTTAATGTTCCACTGTCTTGATGCTTTCTTGAGCCCATATAATGACTTTAATAGCTTGCATACTCTAGTCTCCCCCTCGATGCGAAATCCTTGAGGTAATGATATGTAAACCTCTTCATATAAATCACCTTCAAGAAAGCATTGCTCACATCCATTTGGAAAAGATTTCAATCTTTGGAAGCTTCTATACTAATTACTGTCCTCACAGTTCCCATCTTGGCTACGGGAGAGAATGTTTCATGATAGTCTAAACCTTCTCTCTGTGTATAGCCTTTTGCAACTAATATTGCCTTATACTTATCAATTTCTCCATTAGCTTTGAGTTTAACCTTGTACACCCATTTAGATCCTATAGGCTGCTTACCAGGTGGTAATGAAACTACCTCCCAGGTCTTGTTTTCTTCTAGAGCATTTATTTCCTGTTGTATTGCCTTAATCCATTCTTCATGTTGTGAGGCTTCTTCAAAATATTTTGGTTCTTGTATTGCTGAGAATAAACTCAAATATGCCTGGTATGAACTTGATAAGTGAGAATAAGCCACATAGTTAGATATTAGATATAAACAATTTGTTGTGGACTTGGTAGGTGTCACATAATCAGTAAGCCAAATTGGAGGTTTAACATTTCTTAAGGGTCTTTCTTGGGCAGGCTGAGCTGTAGGCACTAACACTTCTTCATGTGTATTCTCCACATCCATGTCATGCAGATCATTCTCTTGATCAGTATCTGTATTACTGACCACTGCAGATTTTGGTTCAATAAATTCACTCCTGTTAACTGGTGAATCTGTAACTATGACTGGTGTTGCTTCCTGCATGATTATATCTGGTAACCAAGTTCCTTGTTTATCATAGTTGTCCCTAACAGGTGGAGGAACTGTGAACATTTCTTCATCATCTTCATGCTCTTCATTCTTGAAAGGAAAAATTAGTTCCTTAAATGTCACATCTCTACTAACAAAAAGAAGACCAGTGCTAGGTTCATACAACCTATATCCCTTCTGATTTTCACAATATCCTATCATAACAGCTCTTCTTGCTCTTTCTTGGAATTTATCACCTTTTGGTAAAACATTTGCATAGCAAAGACAACCAAATACCCTTAAGTGATCAATTTTTGCTGGTCTGCCAAACAACATTTCATATGGAGTTTTGTCATTCAAAACTGAAGAAGGTAACTTGTTAATGAGATACACAACAGTTCTCACACAGTCCCCTTAGAATCTGATGGGTATTCTACTTTGAAACTTTAATGCTCTAGCAACCTCTAAAATATGCTTTTGCTTTCTTTCCACAGTCTCATTTTTTTTGGGGTGTGTAAGCACAACTAGTTTGGTGGATGATTCCATTGGATCTAAATATGTCAGTATATTGAGAGTTAACAAATTTTGTACCATTATCTGACCTAAACACCCTAACACAAACTCCAAATTGATTCTTTATCAAGGACCAAAAAATTTTCAACACACAAAAGACTTTACATTTAAACTGAATTAAGCAAATCCAGGTATACCTGCTATAGTCATCAACCAGGGTTACAAAAGAATTCTTCCTATCATGCGTAGGCTTCTTGTAAGGACCCCATACATCTAGGTGCACTAATTCAAAAAGGCTGATGCTTTATTTGTACTAGTAGGAAATTTCAATCTATGTTATTTAGATAGTGGACAGATCTCACAAGTGTCATGTATCTGAGGATGAATTCTTCTGTGAAGAGTGGTGATGTGTTGCATTGGTGCCCCTGATGGATGTCCCAATCTAAAGTGCCACAAAGTGCTTTCTATACTGTTACTGAACATTGCAGATGCACCAGCTATAGACTTGGTGTAATTATTTAGAATGTACAAGCCTTCTCTTTCCTTACCAATCCCCATGACCTTGCCATTGGAGAGTGCCTAAAATACACAAAAATCAGGGAAGAAAGTAACAGCACAACATAACTCTCTAGGCTTTGTTAGAAAGATCATCTTGTAGGCTTCTAAGTGAATTAAGTTCTTTGAGAGGAGTAATGTGGTGTGATACACTTGTGTCTATTATCTACTCAGATGCAGAGGCATTATATAGTAAGGCAGTGATACCTGCTAAGTTTGAAGAGTATTTAGGTGACTTGTCTTTAGTCACCAGGTTCATTATTTGATTATACTGCTGCTCAGAAAAGAAATGACTTATGATCGTAGAAGCTTCATTTTTAGCACTAGTGGTGTTGACTCGAGGTCTATAACTAGATTTTGCTATAGGTCTGGGGTTATAAGAGTTCCCTTATGGTTTGTAACCTCCTAACTGATTATAAGAATCACCCTGTGGTCTGTATCCTCTTGAGTGATTCTGAAATTGACCATGTGATCTAAATCCACCTGACTGATATGAAGGATTTACATATGTATTGGAATCAGTTGGTTGGATATTTCCACTCGGCCAAACAGTAGTCCCTCCTGGATTTTTACTCTGAAAATCATTAGGGTACCCAACCAACTTATAGCAATCTTCCTTCACATGATTTTTATATCCATAATACTCGCAAAATAGATCAAACCTCTTCGTAGCTTCTTTCACAGAATCAAATTTGTTCGATTGTGACTTCCTTGCAAACAATGCCATAGTTTTTTTTTAGTCATCTATCACTCCTAAACTTCTCTGACTTTCTTCCTGTGCAACAATGGCATAAGCTTTATTGACTATGATAACTGATGCCCTAGCCAGTATGTTCCTTCAAATTTGACTGAAGCTTTCATTCAATCCCATGAGGAATTGCAGTACCCTTTGGGATCGTAAGTATTCCAAATAAGCACGTGATTCCTCACAATCACAACGAGGTAATGGTGCCATTATATCCAATTCATGCCATGCATCTTTCATCTTCAAATAATAGGTGGTTACAGAGTCCATACCTTATTGTAGAGTCACAATTTTTGTTCAGAAATGGTAAATTCGCGTCAAATTAGTTTTGTCAAATCGTTCCTTGAAATCGATCCAAACTTGCTTCGCATTTGAAGCATAAAGAATAGTCAGCATCAACTCAGCCGCAACGGTACATCCAATCTATGAGAGTACTATTGCATTGCATTTCTCCCATAATTCGGCTAATTCACCTTTAAATCTATGCTTTGCACATGATCCATCTATAAATCCCAGCTTCCCTTTACCTCTTAGTGCCAATTTCATGGATCTACTCCACAGACCATAATTCTATGGTCTTGTAAGTTTAATTGGTATAATCACTGCTCCAGGTGTATCAGATGGCTGAAGATATAAAAGATGATGATGATCGATAGTTACAGTAGGTTCTGCTTCAATAGAGGTTTCTCTAGTTTCTCCCATGGCTGTTTGTGAGCTTTAATGGAAAATTTACAACGAAGATGACGATCGATGCTTTGATACCATGTAAAATTTCTACCTTGAAGTTACAATGTAATAGCAATTAGTGTATTTGGAAAAGAGAGGGAATGAAAATATCTTCAATTCATTGTAACAGCCTTGATCTTTAAATGATAGAATGCACACATATATTGCTCAACTTGTTATGCCAGTTGTCATCTTAAGCTGCTGCTAACTGACTCAACTATAACTTCCTAGTGCCAGCTCACTCTTTCTCTAACTATTTTTGCAATTAATATCTAATCAACTACAAGTATTTTAATATGGAGATATAACTATGTCACCCTCTCCATATGAACATAGAGAGCCTCATCATCATCATCACCATCACCCTCACCATCATCATCACCACCACCACATCGCCATGATCATCATCACCATGAACATCATCAACCAACACCTGCTCCTTCTGCTGAAGTTTCAAGTGACGCTTCCGAATCCTCGAATGATTTCTCTTTCTTAATGTTGTAATACCATCCTATATATACAAGGGTTATAAAGATAGACCTATTTATTTTTTTTTAAAAAGTAGAGTGAAGAAGATGTCATTGTTTGACATGCTAGAAAGAATGATTTGTTATTGATTTCAATTTTCTTGGATCATGGCTATTATTGCCTATTAGAATATTATTAATCATTCTTTAATTTCTTAAATATGGCCTTATTCCATATATCTAACTAAAGTAGATATAATAATTTATATGACTGATGATTTTCATTTTCCCTGGTCTTTTACTTGAATAGAGTTTTAGAATTTCGCTATTGTTGTAGTAATTAATTTAATCAGTATCACATTGATCATCATAAGGAACTTTTTTTGTCAAGCACCAATTTAAAATTAGAATACAAAATTTAAATTGTTTAGAATTGTACAGTCAAATTTACATGATTAAAAGTTTTATAGTTTCTAGTTTCCATAATTAAAGTAGCCAGTAGGATTTGGGTTGTGGTTATAGCTAGTGTAGTAAGATTGGGGTTGTCCAGTGCTTGCTTATTCAATGACATTTTAGTATATTTACACAGAGGCGAATCTAGATGGTGTCAAAGATATCCAGCCAAATTCCCTTTGACAAAAAAATATCTTATATGCATTAGGTAAGTCAGATCACACCTTCAAATATTAATGAATCATTTTATCTGCTTCAACAAAAAAAAAATTTCAAGCTCTACACAAATTCAAGAATGTCGGTTTCAACTATATTCATTAGGAATATAATAGATAAAAGGTCAAAGAACTTTTACCCATACAATTTCATGAGCCACAAATAAAATGATGGGCTAAGTTTTTTTTTCAAAAATAAATATTTCATTCTTTTTTGCAATATTCAACTTCTGAGGAGCAGTTTTCATCCTTTCTCAAAGCATACTGAAAGAAGTGGATAGAAAGTGTAGGTAATACTTAAGGAGGTCTATAACTAATGGAAGGAAAGTATCACTTGTAGCTTGGGAAGAAATAGTCATACAAAGAAAACTGATGGTTTGAATGTGAAACATTGCAGATTATGAAATATAGCATCTGCTGGTAAACTACTATGGCAATTGATAGTTAACAAGGAATCAATTTGGGTAAAATGGGTACACGAGTTGTATATGAAAGAGCATGAAGATGTCTAGACACATAGGGTACCTCCTGACTGCAGCTGGTACTAGAGGAAAATTCATTCTCTCAAAGCTAAAATGCAGACATGGTATATTAATGATAGATATCAATCAGTTGCAAGGGAAAGGGATCTACTCAGTTACTTGAAGCTACTTGGAGATGCTAGGACCACAACGAAGGCTTTCTATCGCTGAACTCATCTGGATTGTAGTGGCACAACCAAAACACAGAGTGATTGTTTGGATTGCAACTAAAAACAAGCTACTCACTAAAGCTAGAATGCAGAAACTGAACATCCCCATTGCTGATGATCATTGTTGTTTGTGTGATAGTCAAGAGAAGGAGACAACATATCATTTATTTTGGCATTGTGATTGATTTGAAGAGGTTAAGAAAGAAATAGAACAATGGACATGCATTATAATTTAGGTTAGGGAAGTAAGGAGAGTCTTACTAGCTATTAAATGCCGAAGATATAATAAGTTTATGAAAGGAGGTGCTAGTTGCTATTTGGGGAGCTGTTTACTATACTACATGAAAAGCACGAAACTATAAGCAGTTCAGAGGGATATTAATCAAACCAGCAGAAGCATATATTGTTACAGATTAAGAGCGATTTTCTTATTAGATTAGAATCATTTATTGGTTCAAAGAAAGATAATAGTAGTAGGAACTTTTTGTATAGTTTACAGAATTAGTTGTTGCTTGTTTCGCTGTTAAGTGAGGCCTGATCCTGCTATCTCTCTCCCTGGGAGGTGGTTAGGTGGTCCGGTGCTCTTAGTTTGTAACTCTTTTATTGGTTCTTGGAAATAATATTTCACAGTTGTTACCATAAAAATATTAATTGTGCTCAAAATTATTATAAGAAGAAGGATAAAGAGGAAGGCTGGGGAGTCTTGGTAGCGAAATAATCAAACGTCATATAGAAATTAATAGTTGTAAATCAAGGAAGCAATAAGTTAGATGACCAAAAAAAAAAAAACTGTACAAAATGAAACATAATATTATTATATGATTTGATCAGTTGTTCTACAACAACATACCAGTGAGACAATTGGAATATATATAAATAATTAATATAAAAGAAAGAAAATAATTGAGAGAAAATCTCTCCTAAACAAAAACTCTCTGAATAACTACATATTGAATTCTATTGTATTATGATATGATAAGAAAGATTTTAAATTTGTGAATGTCCAAATTTTTTCTCCAAGAAAAGAATAATTAAATATGAAAAAAATTATATTTTTCTTTCAAAAAATATAAAAATAATTACGGTAATACTTTAATTTTCTTTCCATGGAAAGGTACTAAAATATGGTAATAAGATTTAGGCAAATACCATGTAAGGAGGAAGGAAGAGAAGCATCTTCATTTATCTTTTTTCTTCTTTTGAACTATTTGACTAATTGGAGAGTGTTTTTCAGTAAAAAATGTAACTATGAGGGATTTTTAAGTAAAAATGTAAGGGACAATAAATTTGACATATGTGAAATGATTCAAATGTATCTTTGGACCCTTTTCTTTATTTATGGGTCAAGTTCCATATTTAAAATAAAAATTAAAATCACATTTTGGAAAAAAAAAAAATCTCTTTTGAGAGAGAATTTGAGATTTTAATTCATGATTTGAAGTTGAAATTAAAATTTTATGCATATTTAATAAAAAAACACTAATTTAAAATCGAGAAAAGACATCTTTTCCCCCCCTTCGAACTTGTCCTCCAAACTCATTTTAGCACTTAAACTTAACTTCTGTATATTTATCCCCTTAACATCTTTAAAGTGTATTTGTTTGACCCCTAAAGCTGACGTGACATTATTTTAAAGAAAGGGCGCATTTATTTATAAAAAAGAAAAAGCACCCCACATTTTTTTAATTAAAAACTGACATAATCCCACTTTTTATTTTAATATACATTAAAAAAATATCCTTCTTCTTCAATGCCCCCACCTCCCTTATGGCAACCCACACCCATACCCTACACTTTTTTCTTCTCCAATTGATCAAGAACAACAACACTCATTTTCTTTAAACCATCAATTCCTCCATTAACAATCTCATCCATTTTCTTCAACCATTAATTTCTCCATTAACAACCTCACCCATTTTCTTCAACCATTAATTCCCATATTAACAACTTTACCCATTTTCTTCAACCATTAATTTCTCCATCAACAATTTCACACACATTCTCCATCAACACTTTCAAGATGGTAATTAATCGGACACAAGATGTAATGATTAAGATGTAATAATTTAACATTCTTATACCAAAAAAAGAAAAAATATCACCCTTCAGCTGAAAGCTTTGAAAAAAAATGGAGTTTTTATTTTGGCTTTGCTTTTTTCTGATTTTGAAAATCATAATTAATAAATTATGTGATTGGTTTGAGATCATCATAGCGATTATGTTGTTTCAAAACCAAATCTTCAGCCCTCACAATCAAACTTATATTTGTAATTTATCCTTTATGTTTTCTTTGGTCCAAAACTATGGAAGAAGAAGACCCCCATGTCTTCTTAAAAAAAATGAAGTTTTTTTTTTACTTTGTTTTTTTTTTTAATTTTGAAAAAACGATCGAGATTCAATTGGAAAACTAGGGGGTGGAGAGCTGGA
>NC_061113.1:14843149-14875809 GCF_002878395.1 Capsicum annuum | reverse complement strand
TTTATTATTAAAGTGACAAAAGATGAAAATTTATTTTGAAAAGGATTATTTACAATTAAATTCAGAGTCGCCACTTGACATAAATCGGGTGTGCCAAGTCACGTTTGGAAATCCTTTTTCAAAACAGTTTGACTCTAAAACTGATCCGCAAACAGAGATTCCAGTTAAGGAATTCTGTTGACCGAAGGGAAGGTGTTAGGCACCCCTCGATCCCGTGGTTCGACCACGGTCGCTTGGTGGAGCATATCGGCTAATTCGACACTACGAATATATAAACCACAAAAAACACATAAAATAATCAAACAAACAAACAAAACAAAACAAATTCAAAATATAGGGTCCAGTCCAACTATACAGTCCAAAATAAAAATGCAAAAAATAAATCCTATTCTAACCTACACTAATACTAACTACGCTCCCGTACTTCACTCCATCCGATGTTCCGGGCCTTGACTAGGCGCCGTCTTCAAATACAACTTTCTCGGGGCATTCTCCGGATAAAGCAATATAGATACCACGGGGCATTCCCCGATCAAATGAGTACATTTTTTTAATTACGAAAAAACAAATCCATTCAACACATATTTCAAACATTTCACCAATTTCACAATCCTCAATTTTGCCTACCCCTATCGTTTACCTAACGATTCACGGCCTAGAACATGATACTATCGAACTAACAAAATCAACGTTTATTCCGAATCAAGCAATCATCACTAACCCAACATAAATCAATATTCACTTTTAACAATTTTCGATCTTTTTCTCCTAAATCCAACTTAACCCCAAATCAACTACGTGATTAGCATACTTCACTCCAGAATTAACAATCAAATAACAACGAGTAAAATCACTTCAATCAGATTCAACCAAAAATCACACCATTCAAAAATATTCACGAAAAGAGAGATAAGAGATATAGAATTGGACCTTTCGAATGTTTTCGATTGACTTAAGAAGATAATTAAAGTTGTCCCAAAACCTCAAAGAAGGCCACAACTCGACTATGAGCCAACATCGATATGAAAATCTCCAAAATCCAATTCGAAACACCAAAACCACGAAGAATAGTGAACCTAAGAATTGGAACTTACAAGAAAACCAAGAGAACTATATGACCGAAGCTCCGGTGAACTCGGACGGTCGTGAATATCGACGGAGCAAGATTGATCCGCTGATTTTTAGCATATTTCCGGCCGGATTTGCCTAGAAACCATGGGAAATGAAAAATTTTGGTGATTTAGGAATTGGTTCGGCCGAATCGATGAATTAGGGTCGATTCCGACGAAAATTTTCATCGGAGAAGCTTGATAATTGGTCAGAAAACTTAAAAATCAATTGAAACCCACTAAATCTCCTCACCCTTTTCTCCCTCTCCGATCAGATCCCTCTCTCTCTCGATTACTCTCGCTGTTTTGATTAGTAGAGTTTTTTGGTGGATTAAAAAATAGAGGTTCTCCCGTCTCTCCTCTGTGCGCGTATGGTGTTGATGGGGTATTCCCCTCCTTTTGTGATATAATGTGTGTACTAATTGAAAGAAAATGGAGTGTTGTCGTGCCTGTCCATTGAGAGTGATGGTCCGTCCTCTAATTCTCTTCCTTAATTTGGTATTTTTTTCAGAGTATATAAAAATGGAAAAGATCCCTATGAGTTGTATCCCCCTATTTTGTGGGCCCCCTTTCTTTTTTGCTTTGTGTCCAAGAAAGGTGAGGAGGAGGGGGGGTCATATGGGTAGGTGGGCAGGGTATAGGGTAAGGTATAAAGTTGGTTAGGATAGGATAATATTTGTTAGGGAGTTTATTATTTTTGTTCTTTTATGAGGGATAATTACACGGTTGGGGACGGTAGAATAATGTAAATAGGTGAAAATTAATCTTTCGGAGGGACAAAATCATGTGTCTATATCATGCCCCCTTTGAGTGTAAACACGAAATGTTTTCATACATAAAAGTAGACAACGAGACAGAATTTTTCCCCGATCATTATTCAAAAGAAGAAATAATAGAAGGAAGAAGAACAGTCGGGTCTTTACTTAGGACATCCTACCTAGCTAAGTTACGAGAGAATCAAGTCACAGGTATCTCAAAGGATTGGAAAGAGAAGGACTATACCGAGTTAGAGAGTCGAGTGAGGTTCCATCGAGGTTCTGGTCCGCGGCTCCATTATTACATTAGAAATAAAAATTACAAGTTAAAACATAAATAAAATTACAAATCCTATCTATGCAGCTTCTTTTTTACTTGAGTTTCATCACCCTATTCTTCAGGCGGACTCCTGACTTGTAATTTCTTCAACTTTTTGCTTGGTTTTCAATTTCATCACCCTGTTCTCCAGGCGGGCTCCTGACTTGTTATTTTTCAATTCGTTGACTTTCAATTTCTTCACCTTGTTGTTTGACTTTCCATTTATTCACCCTGTGCTTCGGGCGGGCTCCAATGTTGCTTGAATTTTCAAAACAAGGAAGTGTGTCTCCTTACAAATGCCGCTTGAATTACCCAAATAAGGAAGTGTGTCTCCTTATAGATGTTGCTTGAATTACCAAAACAAGAAAGTATATCTCTTTACAAATGTCGATTGAATTACCCAAACAAGGAAGTGCATCTCCTTACAAATGACGCTTGAATTAACAAAATAAGGAAGTGTGTCTCCTTACAAATGCCGCTTGAATTACCCAAACAAAGAAATGTGTCTCCTTACAAATGTTGCTAGAAATACCCAAATAGGAAAGTGCGTCTTTGTACCAATTTCTCTTGAATTACCAGAATAAGAAAGTGCGTCTCCTTACCAATGCCACTTAAATTACCAAAACAAGGAATTGTGTCTCATTACCAATGCTGCTTGAATTACCCAAACAAGAAAGTATGGCTCCTTACAAATGTTTCCAGAAATACCCAAATAGGAAAGTGCGTCTCCTAACCAATGTCTCTTAAATTACCAAAACAAGGAAGTACGTCTCCTTACCAATGCCGCTTAAATTATCAAAACAAGGAAGTGTGTCTCCTTACCAATGCTGCTTGAATTACCCAAACAAGAAAGTGCGTCTCATTACAAATGTTGCTTGAATTATCCAAACAAGGAAGTGTGTCCCCTTACAACTGTTGCTTGAATTGCCCAAACAAGGAAGTGCATCTCCCTACAAATACCGCTTGAATTACCAAACAAGGAAGTGCGTTTCCTTACAATTGTTGGTTGAATTACCAAAACAAGAAAGTGCGTTTCCTTACAAATGTTGCTTGAATTGTACAAAAAAGGAAGTGCGTCTCCTTACAAATACCACTTGAATTACCAAACAAGGAAGTGCGTTTCCTTACAAATGTTGCTTGAATTACCAAAACAAGGAAGTACGTCTCCTTACAAGTGTTTCTTGAATTGTCCAAATAAGGAAGTGCGTCTCCTTACAAATACCATTTGAATTACCAAAAAAGGAAGTGCGTCTCCGTACAAATACCGCTTGAATTACCAAACAAGGAAGTGCGTCTCCTTACAAATGTTGCTTGAATTGCTCAAACAAGGAAGTGTGTCTCCTTACAAACACCACTTGAATTACCCAAATATGGAAGTGCGTCTCTCTACAAATGCTGCTTGAATTACCCAAACAAGGAAGTGCGTCTCTTTACAAATGTCCCTTGAATTTTCCAAAGAAATGCATCTCCTCGACAAGGAAGTGTGTCTCCTAGAGATCTTGAATTATGAGTTTTACCATGGTTTTGATTGCCAAACTTGTGCAACAACATTTCTTCTTGCATTTGTAGAAGTGAGAAATTACGGTTTTTGATGTTTAGGCTCCGAAATCCTTAATCTGAATGTAACATGTGTTCCTGTTTCATACAAAGAAAACTTGTGAGTTTAAAACATGGTGGCTGATTTGTGGCTTTAGCTTTTGCGGCAATCGCTCTTGCTCCTGTTACATTTAACCTTGCTTCCAACCACTAGCATATGTCATCAACTTGCTGCATCATTGACCAAACTCAGATTATCAAAAGTGACTCTGAAATAATTACAGTATCTCTGCTTTACCATGTTCCTCAGATAAACCCCTTGAACCTTGGTATTTCCATAAGTTTTCAAACTTATCTGTTAGACAAAACTTTCCGCATGCCTTATTTTGGCTCACAATCATGTCATTTTCATGTGCTAGCTTTTATCTTGCTTTGTGCAATTAGAGAAGCTGGTAGCTAGTTTTGAAATCTTTTGTCACTTGTTTTGGCATAGACTTAACTTAAAGACAAGAGAAATATGACAATGATTTTTTTTGGATAACTGACTCAAGAAAATAAAATAAAAATAAAAATACAGAAAGGAAAGAAAAGACCATGAATGTCCCCATTTGAAACAAAGAAATGAAAAATTTATCTAAAAATGACAGTCAACTGTAATGATTATGCCATACATTTTGAATTAATTTGTCTGATCTTTTCATCCACACTTTCACCAATTGTTGTTGAGTTAATGGCCTTGAAAATGAGTTACTTCATTAGGTCAATTGCATTTAAGACCTCATTCGGCTATTGACACCTTGAAGGATTTTTGCCAACAAGCCTCTCTCATTTTTTTTCTTAGTTCACCATTGCCTTATGGTGTCTGTGAGGGTTTTTCACCATTGAGACTCTTATTTTCATTTATCTCAACTCACAGTCGTCTTATGGTGCCTGTGAGAGTTTTCACCAATAAGACTCTCTCATTTTTATTTCTCTCAACTTACTATCGTCTTACGGTGCCCGTGAGGGTTTTCACCAATAAGACTCTCTCATTTTTTATTTCTCTCCTGATTCTTATTGCTGAGGAAGACAAGTAGTTCCTAAAATGCGTCATCACATTCATTGCATGCTTAGTCTTAACATTCTCAAAGATTGATCTGAAGGTTTTTTTTTGGTTGTAACTTGGCTTTTGAATAGGTTAGAAAGAAAGGATGGCATGTGGCCCAAACGACACTTGAAGTGGGGTAGGACTTACAACTTTTAGAATCGACTCAAACAATGAGGATTAAATCATGCCCCAGTTTCTTTTGACTGAGCAATTCTAATTTTTTATTTGGTTGGACCGAGCCCAGAGTAAGGAAGCCTACGTATCTTACCCCCGAGAGAGGAGAATCAGGTCACGCATAGTTCTGGCAGCTTGTTCTTTTAATTGATTCTGATTTTGGTTTCTTTTTTTTTCTTTTCTCTTTGGGATTTTTTTCTGACCCTATTTTTGACACTCTTCTCTTTTCTTTCCTTTTGGACATATTTTTTTTTGACACTTTTCTTTTGAGTTTTACTGACTCTATCTTGATTCTAAAAGAGGGGTATGAAAGAAAATAGGACTAAAGCTCAAATGGGTAAACAAAGGATGACACAATGTTTGGATAGCAGAATGAAATGTCTTCATCATATCAATCCTTAAAAATGCAAGTACATATCATGCAATATGGAAGTGAAAAATGAAGATCATTTGTGACATCTTTTGCAACATTAACTTTGACTTAGTCTGTGGTCACTATTTCTTCTGCGCCTTTCTAGAATACAACTCCACTTTTGTTGCATATTCCTCACATTGAATGACTCGTCATTTTGTGGAATTGATTTTCGTTCTATTCATGCGCAACCACTAGTTGACCTAATTGAGACATGTCTTTCAATTGATGACCAAGTTATTCTTGTGATTCTCAAAATAAGTGCCTTAATTTTCAAAAAAGGCGTCAACTTGTCACCAAATGTCTCAGCACTCAACCTATTTCCTCAGATGTTCTCTTTTACTAACTCAAACCTCTGATTCAATATTCATACTTAAACCGGATTTTAAGATCTGGCTGAAAATTCCGCTAGCATGTCATTTCACTATAATCAACATAAAATGTGCTATGTAAAGAAAACAAACAAATAACACAAATTTAAAAATACAAAGGAAAAAGGGACACTTCAATTTATTAAAATGAAAGATAGGGTTTGAACATAACGACAAAGGGACAAAAAAAGATAGATCCCAAACTACAACCCTTAAATAATCCAGACAACAAAAAATAAAACAAAACACACTGCCAGACCTCTTTCTAGTAGGGAGATGAGTGACTTCTCAATTGCTCAGCCTGACATCTTAGCCACTGGTTTGCATATCAGCATGACCAGAGCTTTCCTCACTGTCAATGTTCTGCACCATAATTGATTTATCTTGAATCATCTTTTCAATTTCTCTTTTCAAAGGACGATAATTTTTAATACTGTGACCCTGAACATCAGAATGATAGGCACATCGTACTTTAGGATCAAAGCTTCCTGAATGCGGGTCAGGAGAATAACCAAGGAGATGATTGATCATGCCCCACTATACCAATCTCTGGAATAAATTGGCATATAAATCTCCAATTGGTGTGAAGCTATCCCTCAACTTCTGCCTCATTTAATTGTTTAGCTCGGATCAAAAATCGGACCTAGAAGGGCTTTGGTATGTTTGTAGAGTTTGAGGATGACTCTGAAGAGTTGGTGCACGCCATTGTGGGTAAGAAGGGAATTGACCATAGGGTTGTGCA
This sequence comes from Capsicum annuum, assembly GCF_002878395.1. Lineage (NCBI taxonomy): Eukaryota > Viridiplantae > Streptophyta > Magnoliopsida > Solanales > Solanaceae > Capsicum > Capsicum annuum. Next base: position 14,869,304 of record NC_061113.1, on the reverse strand, counting down.
TTATATATTGGATATGTAGGTGGGGGAATACAGTATAATGGATTTTGGAAAAGATTCTGTGGAGCTTGGACATAAGCTTGGGTTTGAGCCTATGGGTAACGATGGTGTGGTCATATTGCCCATGCCTGTTGTCCAACTACAATGGCAGATGTATCTTCCTCATACTTCTTACCTCTGACATTTCCCGAACATTTTGAATTGCTTGAGTAGTCGCTTTTAATGTTGCAAAACTCATAATGTGGTCGTTCTTAATTCCATCCTCTATCATCTCCCCCATTTTGAGGACCTCAATAAATGGCTTGCCTAATACCGGTAACAAGTGTTGATAATATGTTTCATCCTGCGCTTGAATAAATACCTCCACTATCTTACTTTCTTTCATTAATGGTTTCACCCTAGCAGCTTGTTCATGCCATCTAATCGCATACTCTCTGAAAGTCTCAGTACTCTTTTTCTTCATATTAGTTAGGGATTTCTCATCAGAAATCAACTCCACATTGTATTGGAATTGTTGCACAAATTCATTATCTAGGTCATCCTAACTAATCCACTTGTCGATGTCTTGGTCAACAAACTATTCCGAAGCTAGGCCTGAAAGACTCTCACCGAAATATGCTATGAGTAATTCTTCCTTTCCCCCAGCACCCCTTAGTTGGTTGCAATAACGTTTTAAATGTGCTACAGGATCTCCATGTCCATCATACTTCTCAAACTTCGGCATTTTGAAACCAAAAGAAAGATGAACCCCTGGAAACATGCACAAATCTTTATATGAGACACTTTTGTACCCCCTAAGTGCCTAGAGGTCTTTCATAGCTAGTTCCAAACTTCTTAATTTTCTGGTCATTTCTTCTTGTTCTTCTGTTATAACAGGTTTCTTAGTGTCAAGAGGAAATTCAGGCGGGTGAGTATAGCCATAAGGATTAGTCTTAAATGTGGGCTCAATAGCATGATGTTGATCATAAAAAATATTCAATACAGGCTCTCTCGCGGAGTGGGGAGGCACAACTTGTGGATAAACCTCAAAAGTAGGAGCTTCGGGTGGGGGTGGTGCTGCAAAAACATGAACAGTGGGTAGAGCTGAGTATGTGGTAGCATTGTGTTGAGGAGTGAGGAAATGAATATTAGAAGTATTTGGATAGTGTTTCCCCGGAGCAGGTTCAGATGCATGGTTTGGTGTGCCAACAAAAATAGGAAACTATGTATGTCACACCGGAGGCAAGCTAGAAAGATATTCCAGATTATCAGCGGGAAATGGAGGAGGTGGCAACCCATTAGCCCAAGCTTGATGCATTTCTATCATTTATTGCCTTAATTTTCGAATCTCTTCATTAGCTCCTAAATTCTCATTGCCCGAAATCCCTATCTAATCAGTGATAAAAAAACTCGATATCCTTGTTGGCCATAACTTTCTCTGTGACTTGGTGCAATATGGAGGACCAGCCAAAATGCCACAAACTAACTACCTTAAACTAATTAAACAAGAGATAGCAAATGTGTTAGAATTCAACACTTTTTTTTTCAAAACCTTTTTTTTTTCTTTTTGAAAAGGTCACCGAACCCAAGAGGGTGCCTACGTATCTCACTCTCGAGAGAGGAAAATCAGGTGTGCGTAGTTCGTGAAGTCTTGCCAAAATGGTCAATTAATTCTCTTTCCTTTCTTTTTTCTTTTTCTTGAAACTTTAAAAAGAAAAGGAAATAACAAATTGTCAAAAGAATTGACGATTTTTTTTTTTGCCTTTTTTCAAGTTTAAACTCCCTATACAAAATGAAACCTATGATTACCAAAGAAAAGTCTTTTTGGGTTTTCGATTTTGAATTTCATATGAAAAATGAAATTTGAACCTGTTAAAGGAAAAATCTTTTTTTGTAGTTTTCTTTTAAAGATGTATATGAAACACCTACTCTAATAAAGAGTGAAGAATTTTTTTTTTTTTGAATTTTTCAAATAAGATCCCCGAACCAACAATAGGCTGCCTACGTATCTCACTCCCGATAGAGGAGAATCAGGGGTGAGCAGTTCGTCCAAATTGGACAATTAAGGATTATAGAACCAACAAAACCTTGACTTGACAGACACGACCACAAACAAACGACAAACAATGTTAATAAGATCTTTTTGAGTTTTCAAATTGACACTTCACATAAAACTGACACTAACGACTATGAAAGAAAAATCTTTTTGGTATTTTCGTTATATGAAATTTGCAAAACTTGTACCATTTTTTATTTTTTCTTTTATAAGAAGCTCCTATTGAAAGAAAATCTTTTTGGAGTTTTTGAATTATGAATGCACGGTAAAGGAACAAAAGAAAAATATTTTTGATGGCTTTTTTTTTTTGAAAAAATGAGCGAGAAAGGTAAAAATCTTTTTGAATTTTTTGGCTGTTAAAAACAAAAGTCATAATGAACTCTAAAAACTACGAAAATCTTTTTTGACTCACTTTTCTTTTTTTCTCTCCTTTTTTTTTCAACAAATTCTTGCCTACATACTTTACTTTCAACACATGCTTTTGCCAAAATCAGTGTGTCAAATGACCACGTTACCCTCAAAAATGCAACATTTAGCACATATGGATGCTGTAGAGGTGAGTCTCCTACAAAGGACCAAATGGGTCCCGCTAGGTCTCAATATGATGCAGATAATTATGACCTAAAGGCTAACCTACACTGAGGTGCACTAACAAGGCTGTTCGGGGAGCGTATAGTCGATACTGGCTGCTTTTCTTTCCACCTACTCCATAACACCGACGGCTCTCCCTCCTAAAATAATGGTGACTCAACTAGAGGTCGTGTACAGCACATGTACTACGGACTTATTGCAGAAAAAATTGACTCAAGTTATGCACATGATGCCAGATATAAAGCGGTAACACATAAAAGAAAACTGTAAATATGTAGCACGTAGGGACTCAACATGATAAACAATAACACAAAATAACACGAACAATGTCTATACACCCATAATGTCAAACAAAGCCGATACAACTCAAAAAAATAGCTCGAATTCTGAAAAATCTCCAGCAGAGTCGCCAGAGCTGTCACACCCTTTTTTAACTCCCAAAAAGATTGATTTTTAAGTTCAAAAGTTTGAAAGAGTTTTTATTATTAAAGTGACAAAAAATGAAAATTTGTTTCGAAAAGGATTATTTACAATTAAATTCAAAGTCGCCACTTGACATAAATCGGGTGTGCCAAGTAACCTTTGGAAATCCTTTTTCAAAGCAGTTTGACTTTAAAATTGATCCGCGAACAAAGATTCTGGTTAAGAAATTCTGTTGACCGAAGGAAAGGTGTTAGGCACCCCTCGATCCCATGGTTCGACCACGGTCGCTTGGTGGAGCATATCGGCGAATTCGACACTACGAATGTATAAACCACACAAAACACATAAAACAATCAATGAAACAAACAAAACAAAACAAATTCAAAATATAGGGTCCAGTCCAATTATACAGTCCAAAATAAAAATGCAAAAAATAAATCCTATTCTAACCTACACTAATCCTAACTACGCTCCCATACTTCACTCCATCCGATGTTTCAGTCCTTGACCGGGCGCCGTCTTCAAATACAACTTTCTCAGGACATTCTCGGAATAAAGAAATACAGATACCACGGGGCAAATGAGTACATTTTTTCAATTGCAATAAAACAAATCCATTCAACACATATTTCAAACATTTCACCAATTTCACAATCCTCAAGTTTTCCTACCCCTATCATTTGCCTAACGATTCACAGCCTAGAACATGATACTATCGAACTTACAAAATCAACGTTTATTCCGAATCAAGCAATCGTCACTAACCCAACATAAATCAATATTAACTTTTAACAATTTTCGATCTTTTTCTCCTAAATCCAACTTAACCCCAAATCAACTACGTGATTAACATACTTCACTCCAGAATTAACAATCAAATAATGACGAGTAAAATCACTTCAATCAAATTCAACCAAAAATCACACCATTCAAAAATATTCACGAAAAGAGAGGTAAGAGATACAGAATTGGACCTTCCGAATGTTTTTGATTGACTTAAGAAGATAATAAAAGTTGTTCCGAAACCTCAAAGAATGCCACAACTCAACTATGAGCTAACTCCGATATGAAAATCTCCAAAATTCGATTCAAAACATCAAAACCATGAAGAACAGTGAACCCAAAAACTGAAACTTATAAGAAAATCGAGAGAACTATATGCCCGGAGCTCCAGTGAAATCAGACGGTTGTGAATATCGATGGAGCAAGGTTGGTCCGCAGACTTTTAGCATATTTCCGGCCGGATTCGCCTAGAAACCGTGGGAAATGGGAAAATTTGGGGATTTAGGTATTGGTTCGGCCAAATCGATGAATTAGGGTCGATTCCAACGAAAATTTTCGCTAGAGAAGCTTGATAATTGGTCGAAAAACTTGAAAATCAACTAAAACCCACTAAATCTCCTCACCCTTTTCTCCCTCTACGACCAGAGATCTCTCTCGCTGTTTCCATTGCTAGAGTTTTCCAGTGAATTAAAAAATAGAGGTTCACCCGTCTCTCTTTTGTGCGCGTATAGTGTTGATGGGGTATTCCCCTCTTTTTGTGATGTAGTGTGCGTACTAATTGAAAGAAAATGGAGTGTTGTCGTGCCTGTCCATTGAGAGTGATGGTCCGTCCTTTAATTCTCTTCCTCAATTTGGTATTTGTTTTTTGGAGTATATAAAAATGGAAAAGATCCCTATGAGCTGTATCCCCCAATTCCCATGGGCCCTTCTTCCTTTTTTTGATTTGTGTCCAAGAAAGGTGAGGAGGAGGGGGGGTCATGTGGGTAGGGTATAGGGTAAGGTATAAAGTTGGTTAGGATAGGATAAGATTTGTTAGGGAGTTTGTTATTTTTGTTCTTTTATGAGAGATAATTACACGGTTGGGGACGGTAGAATAAGATAAATAGGTGAAAATTAATCGTTCGGAGGGACAAAATTACATGTCTACATATATATATATATATATATATATATATATATATATATATATATATACATATATATTTTTTTTTTTTTATAAAAAAAATTTATATATAAAAATAATGTATGGGGGATTGATTTTTTTTTTTGAAAAATAGTAATTTCTTACGTGGCAATGACGTGGATCCGACGTGGCATTGACGCGGCGTTGATATGTAGGTGAGTGTAACACACTCTCCGTTGTGAGATTGGTATTCAGTTTTGAGAGGTAAAAATAATACACTTTAAAGATGTTAAGAGGGGTATATAAACAGAAGTTTAATTTAAGTGCTAAATGAGTTGAGCGGACAAGTTCAGGGAAAAATCATGTCTTTTGTCTTTAAAATCACAACTTGAAATAACACTCACAAATCTCATGGGCAAACACCTACTTACTGTTATTAAATACTCTCAACATATTTATGTTACAGAATGAATCAAAACTTATTCTTCAGTTTGACTTTTAACAAAGGGTGTTATTTGTGTTTATTTTTATTTTTCCTCTTTCGCTTTATAAGAGTCAAACTATATGAACTTTGATCAACATTTTTAGATCTACTTTTTCATCATAGTAATATGAGAATAATTTTAACTTGTATTATTTTTTCATATAGTTTTCTAGTATCTAAATTTTAAATTTTAAACATTAAATTAATCTAATTCAATCTAACTTTGAAATATAATCAAATTAACTTTGGTAAAGAACAATGTGACAAATAAAGTCTAGGGGGGGAGGGGGTATTAAACTATAGTGCCACCAACTTTCTAATAAAATTAAGGTAATCTTGATTCTTGGAAAGTAAATCCAATGGGAATCAAGAAAAAATGGAATAAAATTCAATACCAAAAGACCATGTCTCCCCTATATAAGCCATTGTTTACTTCACACTTCTTTCTCACCATTGCAATTACAACACAATTTAGTCATTTACAAAAATGGCTACTTCTTCATATTTACTATTCTCTCTTTTCATTGGCCTTTTCTTTCTCACAACTCCAACTTTCTCTAGACATATACTTTGGGAAGATACTCCAATATTCTTGCAAAATTTTTTGGAATTGGAAGATACTTCAATTGCCCCTTCTCCTAGTGATAACACTTCAACAACTGTTTCATCCCCTATTGAAGCCCCAATTAGCCCACCAAATTCTGGAGAAATTACTATTCCACCATCACCTCAAGACTCACCCATAGATACCCCAACTAGCCCACCAACTTCTGGAGAACCTACTATATCACCATCACCTCAAGATTCACCTATAGATGCCCCAGTTGAAGCACCTGCTCCACATGAACATAGACATCCTCATCACCGTCACCATCACCATCATCATCACCACCGCCATCATCATCACCATCGCCATCGTCATCATCACCATGATCATGATCAACCAACACCTGCTCCTTTTGCTGACGTTTCAACCGACACTTCTGAATCTTCGGATGATTTTTCTTTCTTACTGGCGTAATACCATACTATATATCCTGGGTTAGAAAAATAAATCTATTTATTAAAAAAAGTAGAATGAAAAATATATCTTTTATTAGAAATGCTAGAAAGAATGATTTGTTATTGATTCCAATTTTCTTGGATCATGGCTCTTGCCTATTGGAATATTATTAATCATTCTTTAACTTCTTAAATATGACCTTATTTCCATGTATCGAACTCGAAGCAAATATATAATTTATTTGATTGTTGATTTTCATTTTTAATAATTCTTTTCTTAAATGGAGTTTTAGAAATTGGCTATTATGGTAGTAAGTAATTTAAGGACAAACAACAAAAATATACGAGGCTTGACCTCTAATTACAAGGCAACTATTGAGTTTCTTAAATAATTACATGATATATCAAAGTAATTATTCAACTATACAAATCAAATTTCAGATATATTTGAGATACACATAGACCAAAATTGTGTGTATTCAGACCTCCAAAATTCGCGTATATTTGAGATACACAGACCGAATTCACATATATCTGTGATGCGCAGGCTTAAAATACACAATTTTCCTTTGCCTCAATATGTTTTGTAATTAAATAACAAAAATCCAATGATTCGCTTCATAATTACTCTCTCTCAGTGAGACTGCATATACATAACAAACTTGCCATATACATAACTATCATATACATAAACTAACTAATTTAACTATAGATACGGATATAACAGTTGTTCCTTTAATTATTAACGCTATAATTATTAAAGTGTGATTAATGAATTTATTAAATTCAGTAACATCTTTTGAATTTCAAAATTTTGAAACACCAAATTAAGGTAGTCGATCAAACAATATCAATTTTTATAATTTTAAGCAAAAATTTGAAAGATCTGTTATGTATATGTAATTAAAGATACATAGACATTATGTTTATGTATCTGTTATGGTAATACAGATGAACATTGACTAATTCATCTTATGTATATAGGTTGAAATAAAACAACTTAGCAATGTATAAGTCATACATATACTTAGTTGTGTTATGCATCAGCTAATGATAATACAAATGACCAATGACTAAACCATCTCATATACATAACAGAGTTATGTATATAGGTTGATATAAGGTAGCTCAACAATGTCTAACCCATATATATAGAGAACTATGCTATGCATCAATCATGAAAAGACATCAACATATACATTATAGATATGTATCAAAAATTTTCAAGATATGATAATTCGAGATCTGTATATGAATTCTATACGAATTGTTTGAGATGTTCTAGATACCGTTCTATGTGGATGGAACCTCCATGTAAAATCATCATTTAATTGTATAGCTCAAAGTTACACAACTACTCTTTTGTGGACAATAGAGTTTGATGTTTCTACAACTATAAGAAGAATGTAACCTTTGCATATGAAAGACTTTAAAATAAAAACAAAGTGAAGGAAATAATCAAGGATGGAGGAACTTATATATGAAGTAAAGAAGTAAAGAGAAGTGCTACTGTTTAAGAAGTATAAAAGTCAGTCCATTTGTTATCGTTGAAACAGTAATTATGTTTTTTGAACTGTTTGGAGACACTTAATAGACTGTCATTGATTTTGGCCTATGTCAACCCTTGATCAGATATATAAGTCTATCATAGACTCGTTGAATCGATGGACCCTCAGTAGCATGTTGTTTAAAAGAAAATAATTAAATAAAAAATAAATAAATTGTGAGATTCTACACATATGAAAGAGTTTAAACAAGTCACATGACCATGCAAATTGGGGGTAGTAATCAAAAAGATATTTGGATGGGTAGTGGTTAAATAAACAACATCCTCAGAGAAATATTTGTTAAAGTATAAGTATGTTTTGAGGATGTTGATTTTTCAACCACTACCCATCCACATACCCCTTTGATGACCACCCCCAATTTATATGGGTTATTACATGATCATGTGACTTGTTTAAATTCCTTCATATGTGTTGAATATCATAATTTATTTATTTTTAATTTAATTATTCTCTTTTAAACAATATGCTAGTGAGGGTCTACCAGTTCACTAGTCTACGATAGAGACGTATATAACTGATCGAGTATTGACAATTGTCAATATCGAAGGTAGATCCCATAGTTCTATGTATATTGTTGTATACCAACGCTAGCATTATCTTTAAAAGGAAATAACTAAATAAAAAATAATTACATTGTGGGATCTTAAATATATGGAGAAGTTTAAACAAATTACATGATCATGTTAGATCCACCACAAATTAGGAGTGGTAATCGAATGAGTATGTGGATGGGTAGTGGCTGAACAAACAACATCCTCAAAACATACTTGTGCTTTGACAAATATTACTCTGAGGATGTTGTTTGTTCAACCACTATCCTTCCACATACCCCTTTGATCACCATCCTCAATTTTTGTGGACTATTACATGATCATCTGACTTATTTAAACTGCTTCACATATGTATAATTTTACAATTTATTTATTTTCTTTTAAACATGCTACTGAGGGTCTAAAACCATATACATAGAACTACGAGGTCTACTACCGATCTAGACAATAATTCATATTCGACTGAGCATATAAATCTAAGAAAGATTGTACGAATCCATAGACCCTCAAAGTACAAGTACGTTTTGCTCAAGTTTTTGTTCAACCACTAACCACCCACATACTCCTTCGATCACGTAACTTGTTTAAATTTTTTAATAATTTAATTATTTTCTTTTAAAAAATATGTTGTTGATGGTCCATCGATTCATCTGGTCTATGATTGAGCAGTTTGTATGATCAAGAATTGACAGAGGTCAAGATTGACGATAGTTCTTATAAAATAAGTTGGTTAAGCGTAGACCAGAAGCCTTATCTACGATAGACTGTATATGTGATCTACTTTTATTAGCAAACAGTTTAAATCTTCGTATATTTTATCAAGGCAATCCATAATTATATTCATTGATTGAACAATAAAAATTTAAAAAGCTGTCAGTGCTGATAAACAAAACTCATAAAGAAGAAGATTACCAACATAAAAACAACAATCATAAAGAAAAGGACAATGATATTTAACAAACTGAAATCATAATATTGATATTGTTCATTGCAAATACATACATTTACCAACACCAAAACCAGCCAAAAGGGCCAAAAAAAAGTTTTCTTCAAACAAAAATCCTAACTAAGAAAACTTCTTCTGCAATGAACAACCAAAAAAATAAAAACAAAAATTTAAACTAAACTAGAGGGATTGGGGGGAGGTAGCGAGGGTGGGTGATGTAGTCGTTGGCTTTCAAACCAAGACTATCCAGAATTGTTTGTACAAAATGAGCGATGTAGCGAAGTTCATATTCAAGAAAAATATAGTCCTGATCCAACTCGTGGAAGAGGCGATCGAGGTCATTGCGCAGTAGAAGAACATCGTAGTGGCGATGGATATTCTTTTTCCTAATTGAACGAATGAGGATTCTTCTTGAAGGCATGACTCTTTTTTGAAAATGAAAAACTTCTTGCAATGTGTAGTGTTGGTGGAGTGACTGGTCTAGGAAACATCACTATATAAATCGATCTATAGAAAGTGGCGTTTTAAATTTTCAACCAATGAGTAGTCGACGCGTGTAGGAATAGAAGGCATTTGAATTGCATAGATCAGTTATTTTTAATGTGAATAGACGTGTAGTGCAACTTTTAATTAATCAAAAACATCAAACGATGGTTAAATGCATTGATTGGAGTGATATGGTGGTAAAAAGACTTATATAATGTGTTTGATGAATAATTATAGATACTTTAACATTTATTTAATGGACCGCATGAAATATATATGATAGATTAGTGTGGTCTATCATAGACAATGCATAGAGTCGATTACAACTGAACATTAAATTCGGCAGAAATACGAGTGTGACGATCTAATTTTTTGGTAATTTTTGTGAAATATTCATTTTGGTGTGATTTAACCATTTTATCCCTTTTCGTAATTTCTTTGTAGTAGTTCTAGAGAGTGAAGATGATTGGCATGGTTTCTGATGCATTTTGACATGATTTATGTAAAATTATGGTTTTTGATGGCTTTGAGAGCCTTATATTTGACTCCGATCAATACTTATTGATCTTTGCATTGGATGAGAAAATAGACTGCATCAGCAGTCTAGAGCGATGATTTTAGGTTGGTAACATGGTTGGTGTGGTTTTATGGTTTTTAAATTTTATTTCGATCCTTAATTTGAAATATTTTTAAATTGGATTTCGGGGGTCAACTTTATGAAAAATGATATTATTTCAAAAATTTGATATCGCCATTGAGCCGGAGCATCAAATTTTATGAGGTAGCATATCCCGTTTTCGTTCACAGGATTTCAGATGAATTTTGAGGGGTCCACAGAGACTTGGACCTTATAAATACCTATGTTTTATTTTTTTTCTATTTTTGAGACTTGGACCTTAGGGTTTCACACTTTTGAGCATTTTCTTTCATTTCTAAGCTTGGGTAAGCTTCCAAATACCTATTTCAACTATTTTACTCCAATTTTATCATCTAATTCTTGTTTTAACGCGAATTAAAGTGAAAAATTGGGGATTTTGACCTAGAAGGCCTAAAACTTGCATTTTTTTATTCAAGCCCCGTTTTCAACCTGTTTTTATTCGAGTAAGTTTCTAATCTTATAATTATTAGTTTTCTCTTGATTTCATTTACAAAACAATTTCAGATCAGGATTTTCATAAATTTTGTCGGTAAAGCTTAAACTGTTATGAAATATAAAGCAAAGAAGAAGAGGAATAGAGAAGACTTTTTTATTTCTCATGAGAATTCTAGAGAAGTTCATTACAATGAAGGAAAAACTCCTTTATTTATAGGGGAAAACTGACCTTCGGGTTTGTAAATTTTCCATAAATAAACATACACAATATATGGTAAAGTAGACATTCACTATATATGGTAAAGTAGACATTCACTATATATGATACATTTATAACACTTCCCCTTTGAATGTCTAATTGATAGATAGTACACATAAATGTTTTCTCATTAAAAGCCTTACAAGGAAAATCCAGCGGAATAAAACCTCATAAGGAAAAAAGAGTACAACGCGTATTAAATCCCCCCTAATGAGAACATCGTTGAACTTTTACATTCTAATGTTGTGCACCATCTTCTTGAAAGTTGCAGTTGGAAGAGACTTGGTGAATAAATTAGTCACATTATCACTTGAATGAATCTGTTGCACATTAATATTACCATCTTTTGGAGCTTATGTGTATAGAAAAGCTTTGGCGAAATGTGCTTCATTCTATCTCCTTTTATGAATCCTCTCTTAAGTTATGCTATGCATGTTGCATTATCTCTCTATAAAATTATGGGTACATTATCGCATTTCACACTATATTTTTCTCAAATGAGATGTATCATGGATATCAACCATACTTATTCTTGGCTTTCCTTATGAATAGTTATTATCTCAGCATGGTTCAATGAAGTGGCTAGATAGACTACTTTGCGTATCTCTAAGATATGGCAGTATCCCCACATGTGAACATAAAGCTTATTTGAGATCGAGCTTTATACGGATCAAATAAGTACCTAACATCAGCATAGCCAACAAGATTGGGAATGCAAGCTTTAGAATAAAGTAAGCACATGTCTTTTATCCCCTTTTTGATGTCTCCTATTAGGAGTAGAAATATACCTTGGTAACAATGTAACCGAAAGGCTATATCATGCCTTGTAGGATTTGCAAGATATATTAGTACACCAATTGGACTAAGATATGGTACTTTAGGACCAATCCAATTCGGTATGTTTCTCATTTCATCAAATAATCTTATTACTTTTGAAAACTCTCCAAGAGTTTCAATGATTTTCAAACCATCAATTTATCCCTTATAAACAAGTTTCCCAGAAACTTTATATGCTTCAGAATTTTTTGAATCCTTTAGGAATTTTCAAATAGATTATTGTCGAGTGACAATATCCGACATGTCAAGTGTGACATTTTCAAGTATCTGGACTGCAAATCAAATAAATTTTACGCTTACCAAAATGCATCCTTCATGACACTTGATAGATATTTCTACATCAATATGCCTAAGTAAATGTAGAATTCGGATAGTCATAATCTTTCACAACATTGATCTAATATTATATCAAAGATATTAATGATATATCATTTCGTATTGGTTCACAATGTAACATAACATTTTGAGATCTCATCACTTCATTATTTTCAGGTACCTGAACCACTCATAAGGTTTTATGAAGTGTTATGTCCTAGATTCCTCAAGAGCGCATTGCCTTTTTATTATGATTATTTTCCCATTATTCTTTTCAAGGATTATTTCATTTAGAACCAATTAGTCTATCACACTTCATATATGCATAGATTTTGTCCTTTAGGAACACAAAATAGGAGCACTTGCAGCTTAAATATTTTATGCTTTCGGCAATTGACTTAAATTATCTTTTGAATGAGGATCTGATGATAATTCCTAACATATTTCATAGTTTCTTATAATCTCCTCCTTATGTTAGGAAAACTAACATACATCCTCCATCTTCTTTGAGGAATCCATCTTTATGCATCATGGTATATTCATTAATCCTATACCATATATCAAAACTATTAGATGGAATAGTTGATTTCCGACCTTAAACCAATTGAGAGGGAAGATATAAATATTATAATTTATTGGTCTAATACATAAAAGTTCTATTGAGATTTAACTCAACGTCTTATCCATATAATAATGTCTTTGGCATAAATTGATGGGACTTGAACCCAATATCTTATTATCATAGTGCATTGAGAGTCTAACCCAATGTCTTACTTTTTTAGTACAATTATCCCCAGGCCTTTCAAACTAGTATCACCTTTAGTGGTTACCAATGATTATCATATTTACTCATACAAACCAATAAAAATATTTAAGTATGTAATTTACGATAGTGATCAAAAATATAATTTAGCAGTTCATCCATTTAAAACTGCACAAATTGTGTCCCTCCAACATAAACATAAAGAAATGTGTTAGTACGAATAAAATTAATAATACCTAGTAAAATAAAGACTTTTACCTTTTAAAGGTCATATATAGATCATGAAGACAGAAAGAAAAAGGAATTTTCTCTCAAGATGTATTGCCAAATAAAGACTTTTACCTTTTTCTTTTTTTTAAATCAAAACTGTACCTTCAAAGATCATTCTGTGGTGGAGTCTCATTTCATCGAACCAATTAAAATATGTATCTTAATTAATTAGAGTCTCGTGCTAATAACGTGTTATGAAATATAAAGCAAAGAAGAAGAGGAATAGAGAGAGAAGAGATGAGACTTCTTTATTTCTCATGAGGATTCTTGAGGAGTTCATTACAATAAAGGGAAAGCCCCTTTATTTATAGGGGAAGCTGACCTTGGGGTTTGTAACTTTTTCATAAATAGACATACACAATATATGGTAAAATAGGTATTCACTATATATGGTAAAGTAGACATTCACTAAATATGGTACATTTATAACATAAACATGATTTTTCTTCCATTTGGACCTCATTTTTAACTCGTTTTCACTTGAATTTTAAGTTGTAATATGGGGAACATATTTCAAAGATAAAATTATAATTTTTTCCTTCTTTTTTGAAAATCTATTTTGGGGGTCCGCTTTGACTCCGACTTGAAAATAGACAATATGGGTATCGTTGACTTTCTTTTAACGCATTGGTTCAATATTTTCATATTTTAGTTAATTTCGAGTTCGGTCGGCCGGGAGGAGTAAGGCTTCAAAGTGAAGGCGTGCAGATTGATTTTCAACATTTGAGGTAGGTTATTGCTTAACTTTCTTCAGACTGGGCTGGGTGGTGGATATTGATACAAAATCATTTTAAGAGTGTGAGAACTAGTTATAAAAATGAATTTATTATCATGTTGTGCTTGTGTGGGGGCCTATATAATAATGTTATTTGATGGTCTAGGTATACTATTTGATAGTGTGACTGTGTGGGATCCTATATGATATTGTTGGCTGTGTGCACATAAAATTATTCATATATTGATTGATGAGAAAGCCTAATGTAGTATCAATGGTGTATTTTTATATGTTTCATTCTGTTGGCATAAAGTTTATATTGAAATTCATGATGGTTGGAAACATTGAATGGATTGTTGGCTCACTTGGTTGATATATTAGTTGGACATGGAAATACTCATTCTGGTTAGTTGTGATCATTACATCCTCATATCATATACATTCATGAAACATTGGTACTACTATGGAAATAGTGAAAGCACTAACTTTTTCTGACAGAAAATATGATGTCTTTAAAACCCTCTACAGAAGAATATGCCGAAGAGGAGATATGGATATGGATTGGATATGAATTATATATGGGTTGACGAATCCCCCATAGGTCCTACGTTGGAAAGCCTTAGCTTCATAAGAGCATACATAGGTTGTGCGATAACCACGTGCATCACATCATCATTATCATCATTACCATTATCATCATCATCTTCATTGCATTTTTGTTACATTATGCTTTTATTTGTATTATATTATCTCTTTTGGTGTATATTTATCTATGTGTAATCCCTTCCCTGGTACTTGTATATGTGATATCGATTTACTTGTATTCCTTTATCATATTTTCTATGATGTATGTGAATATTATAAAACTTTTAGTGAAAATGGTGTGGGCTACCATTGTAGGACATTTTCATATTGCAGGTGACGTGCCTTTTGTATGCTTTATTTTCTACTTTACTCATGTAACGCCCCAAGTCTGTACCCCGAATATCACACGATGCTCATAATCCCGACAGACGGCAAGTTAACTATGACTGATACCTGCTGCAATCACTGAATAATAACTCTATAATAATGTGGAAATTAGGCTGAATCATCCATAAGGTTCATAAATGGAATCAACTACTGATAAATAAATACTGAAAATTGAACATCTGTCTGAAATAGTCTAGTGTAAAAGCCTCTAGCTGTTTGAACATGGAGTTGATGGGATAAACCCCCAACTAACTCCAACTACTAAATATACTAAAATGATAACTCTGTCCTCGAACTATGAGGACTCACCACTAAATCTGTTGCTAATTGCCTGGGCTGCTAAGTACGGTCAAGAGCCCGTACGTCTAAACTTATGATGTAAGACATCATAGCGTAAAAGAAAAGGTATGCGTTAGTACTTTGAATGTACCGGTATGCTAAGTGAGGTAGGCTGATATGCATGGGTTCATATGCATGAACAGCAACTGACTGAGTAACATGAATATAACTGAATGAGAGTACATATATATCTGAAACTGCTATAAATACTAATTATGCAATACTATTAACATAACTACATATACTGTAATTGAGATCATATTAACACTGGGTACTGAGTTCTGATAACTGGATGACTGATATCTGAGTTTACTGATAACTGTATAACTATTAATTAGGTGATTATTTCTGATAGTCCTGATTCTGTAGAACTGATTTGAGTTCCATACAAAGTTTGAATCTGAAACTAAAGCTATGGGAGGTAATCATCTAACTGACATGACCCTCTCTGAACTGATTGGGGTCCAACCTATAATTTCAGTTGAAAGGGTGTCAGTACCGTGCTATGGGTAAAGACAGCTGAAGAGTTACCTTCATCTGGCAGGTGCCCTAAATGAGAACGGTGGTACCCTCAACTAGTAGGTAAAATACCTTATCAACCCTTAACTGGAAGGTTAATATCTCAACCTACGCTGGCTACATAGTTCTAGAATGCAAGGACTATTGCTAGGGACCACATCCTCAACTGGCAGGTGAGCCCCATCTTTGGGTTTACTCGGTGTTGAATCCTACTCCCAAATTAACAGACACTAAACTAATCACTAGACTGTACTAGGCTGGAATGAACTATTACTGATCGTGTTAACTGGCTGAATTAGATTGAGTTTACTGAATACTATAACTGAGTACTACTGTTTATGACATTACTAAGACTATTCTGAAGTTACTGTAATTCTAGGTGAACAGCTAGATTTTTGGGAATTGAATGCCCCCAGGACTCAATAGCGTAGATAGTAAAACATACCACAATCTTGAAAGCATGATAGCTAGTCACTTTGTCACTTCATTGAGGTATTTTATCAGACATTTGTAAGGCATGAACTTGTACACATGCTGTTATGTCATGATTTCACTGTTTCACTCTCATAGAAATTCTAGCAAACACTTGGAGGCATAATTTATGCACATAATAATAACCAACATATATAAACATCATGTAAACATCATGATTACAACTCTGATGATCGAGGATTTCGACTGAAACTTCTTCATAAGAGAAGCTGAAGCTAAGTCTGAAGGTAACTTAAGCTCGTAAGCTACCTTTTCAAAACGGCTGAGAATTCGGTAAGGACCGATATATCAGGGACTGAGCTTCCCCTTCTTGCCAAACCTCTTCACTCTCTTCATAGGAGAGATTTTCAAATACACATATTACCAATCTAAAGCTCGAGATTATTTCTTCGCTCATATGCATACGATTTCTGTTGGCTCTGAGTTGTCTTAAGCCACTCCCTGATCAACTGAACTTTTTCTAAGGCATTAAATACCAAGTCACTCCCTACCACTGCGACCTTACTCACTTCAAACCAATCGATGATAGATCTACATCTCCTTTCATATAGCACCTCAAACGGAGCCATTTGAATACTGGAGTGATAACTGTTATTATACGTGAACTCAATCAAAGGCAAGTGGTCATCCCACCTACCCTTAAAGTTAATGGCACACTCTTAACATATCTTCTAGAATTTGGATGGTCATTTTTTCTTGACTATCTGTTTAAGGGTGAAAGGTTGTACTGAGGTAACTTGGGTACCAAGACCCTACTGGAAGGCTTTCCTAAAATAAGAGGTGAACTGCGTACCTCTATCTGATATGATAGAAAACGGAACTCCGTGCAATCTGACCAACTCTCTGACATAGAAATTGGCATAATTGCCACTTCTCGATTGAATAAGAGGTATGAACTGGTAATAAATGAGATTATTTGGTCATCCTTTCTACATTGACCCAAATTAAATTATCCTGACGATGAGTACGGGGCAAGCCCATCACAAAATCCATGTTCACCTCCCCCTAATTCTAAGTGAGAATACTAAACTCCTGCATAGATCCACTAGACTTCTGATGCTCAATCGTAACCTGCTAACATGTCGAGCACTTAGCTACAAACTCTGTAATGTCTCTCTTCATCCCACTTGACCAATAGACTTCCCACAGGTCACGGTAAATCTTGGTAGCCCCTGGGTGAATTAAGTAGCATGCCCCATGCGCTTCTGCAAGAGTCCGCTGTCTCACCACACTCTCACAAACTTTATCGTCTCATACTTGGATTTACAAGTGTTGCAAGTCATCTTGTAGTTCGTGATGAGTCGAGGGGTGAGTCTACTCCTTGGTCAGAATGGATTCTTTGTTTGAAGACTCAAGGAAATAATGTTTGAACTTGAACCAGTAAGTACTACGATTTATAAAAATGACAAAAGCACAAAAGAAACGTAGACACGAATAATGGATGCAAAGGACTAATTGACAATCTAGTAGGAGTTTACTAGTTTGTTTATTAGTTCTAGGATCAACTAATGAAACCAAGAATCAACAATTAGAAACTAGGAAAATCCATATTTGAGCTTAATATTGATGGTGAATAGTAATTAGGGTGATGTGGCAGCATGTAATTGGTCTCGAGCCCACACAACTTTCATCACAAATTTGAAATTTCAATTTTCACATAATTTGGAATGGAAGACAATTGTATTTGAAGGGAAAGTATAAGTCTTGAGTCCTTTGTAAGTTTAATCTCAAAAAGATTATCTTGACTTGTACTAGTTTCACCAAACAAGTCTCCTTGATTTAAGGATAGTAGTTGAAAAAGTTGATGACAAATCTAGGAAGTGATGGCTCAAGTCTTTTCACAAACACACTTAACAACTTTTATCTTCACTCCTTTTGAATCTATTTTCACTTTTTGTTGGTCAAGATATGAGAGTGGATGAAGAACAACAAGAACACCACAATAATTTTTGAAGAACACCAACAACACACCCAATGTTTTTTTTTCAACCAAATCCATAACAACAAGCTCAACAATCCCACGGCCAAGACCCCTTTTGTGTTGAGTTTTTGATTTTTACAAGAGATAAAGGTTTTGATGAACAACAAGAACACCACAACAATATTTCAAGAACAACAAAAACAACACAATAAACTCCACTCCAACCTCCAACAATAAATCTAATAACTCACAGCCCAAAACAGTCCGTCACAACAATTGTTCAACAACAAGTGGCCAAGTATTATGTTTACAACAGCAACATCAATTTTTAAAGCTCAAATATAGAAATAGACTCAAGTGTTAGTGAAGAACAAAATCTAACACTTAGAGACAACAAAACAAGTAAAGATCTCCGCCAAGACATAGCAAGAACACAATTTTGGCCAAGACAACAACAATGGACAAATTGCTATTTTTCTGAAATTTTTAGTTTTCGCCAATTTTTTTATTATTATTTTTCAACTAACAATCCCAAGATTGATCTTGTGGGAACAAGATCAAACCATGCTCTAATACCAAGTGATACACTAACAATATGGATTGTACCAACACAGCCACAAAAACAGACTACAAAACCGAGACAAGTTGGAAACAAGTCCAAAAACCAATAATGCTACACAATGATGAGATAATAACGTTTATAACCACCCTAACAATTATAAACGATCACAAGATTACAATGAACAAAGGATAGATAGTTAGATCTTGATTGGTATAATCTTAAGAACCCAAGAACATATGATACTCTTGGACCCTTAACACTACACAAAATGGTTAACCTAACTCCTACGTTGACACAAGAGGGACTTTACCTCCTTTAAAAACCAATATTTCCAAGCCTTGAATGCAATACAAGTGAAATCCACACTTGTGAAAGCTCTAGTTACAAGTTTCAGCGATGGGGGCCTTTCTCACAAGAGAGAAGTGTTTTCAAAGTGTTATACAACTTACAAATATCATCAAAGTATAAGACAAAATGACCTACAATATTTTATTTATACTAGGTTACAACTAAAACACAAAATGACCAAAAGGCCCTTTAATGAAAAGCCTCAAAATGCAACCCATGGAATGTAGTGTAGGTACGGTTTTGGTGTGTGTTTTAGGCCCTCTTTTGCATTTTTCTTGCACACTCCAAGCCCCAGGTTCATTACATTTTCATACGTCCATCCTCGTAGTTGTACTTGTATAATCCCTGTCCTACTTTTCTTTTACTTTGAAAACCAGCGATGATTCCAAACTATTCTGTACCCATACGCTACCCTCTGTTGAATCGACTAAGCGGACACCTAACCAGTAAGTTGATGAAATTCCTGAAATAACCTCCTCTTACCATCCTCCACGTGAGCAACACTACCCATAGACATCCTACGGAGAGCATCAACAACTATATTGTCCTTGCTCGGATAATATAGAACACTCCTGTCATAGTCTTTCAATAACTCTAACCACCTTCTCTAACGCAGCTTCAAGTCTTTCTAAGAAAACACACACTGCAGGATTTTATAGTCTGTTAACACATCAACATATACTCCATATAAATAATGCCTCCAAATCTTTATGGCAAAAAAATAGCTGCTAACTCAAGATCATGAGTAGGGTAATTTTTTTCATGGGGCTTAAGCTATCTATAAGCATAGGCTATGACCTCATCTCTCTGTATCAAAACACACCCCAAACTGACTCTGGGGCATTACAATATACCACAAACTCGTCTGAACCATCTAGTAACGTCAAAACTTGAGTTGTAGTGAGTTGAGTCTTTAACTCCTGAAAACTCTTCTCACAAGAATCTGACCACTGGAATTTAACTTTTTTCTGAGTCAATCTGTACATGGGGGATGCAATAGACAAAAATTCCTCAACAAACCATCAGTAATAGCCAGCCAAACCCAAGAAACTTCTGATATCTGATGGAGATAGGGTCTGAGCCAGTTTCTCACTGCTTTGGTCTTTTAGGGATCAACTCTTATACCATCACCGAAAACTATATGACTAAGAAAAGCCACTGACCTTAGCCAAAATTCGCACTTACTGAATTTAGCGAACAACTAATGGGCTCTGAGGGTCTGTAACACTATTCTGAGATGGTCTGCATAGTCATGTTCACTGTGGGAGTAAACAAGAATGTCATTGATGAAGACTATGATGAACATATCCAGGTACTGTTTGAACACACGGTTCATCAAGTTCATGAAAGCTGTTGGGGCATTGGTAAGACCAAATGACATGACTAAGAATTCAAAATTACCATAATGAGTTCTTAAAGCTATTTTGAGAATGTCACATTCTCTGAATCTGAGCTAATGATAGCTTGATCTGAAGTCTATCTTAGAAAAGTAGATGGCACCCTGAAGCTGGTCAAACAAGTCATCGATTCTGATAGGTGGATACTTGTTCTTGATAGTGACTTTGTTTTACTGACGATAGTCTATACACATTCTAAGAGAACCATATTTCTTACGCTCAAATAGAACTGGTGTGCCCCACGGGGAAACATTGGGTCTGATGAACACCTTATCTAGGAGATGTTTCAATATTCTGCTGGAGCCATTCTATATGGTGAAATAGAGATGGGTTGAGTATATGGAAGTAGTTCAATTCTAAAGTTAATTTCCCTTTTGGAAGGCACCCCAGGAAGATATTCGAGAAACACATCTAGAAATTCACATGCTACTGATGCTAACTCAAGATTAGGGTTCTCTGAACTAGAGTCTTAAACTTGAACAAGATGATAGATACACCCTTTGGATATCATTTTCCTCGCTCTAAGGTAGGAAACAAGTTTCCCCTAAGTACTGAAGTACAACCTCTCTATTCTAGGACAGGTTCATTCGAGAACTGAAAATGGACAACTTTATTTCTATAATCCACTAAAGCATAGCATGAATGAAGTTAATCCATGTCAAGAATGACATCAAAATCCGTCATTTATAGCTCTACTAAGTCTATTGATGTAACTTTCTGAAATACTATAACCGGACAGTTCTTGTATACCCGTCGGGCTATGATAGATTTACCAACTAGGGTAGAGACTAAGAAAGGCTCTGCTAAGGTTTCGGGACTGACTCTGAAATCAAAAGTTATATAAGAAGTTACAAAGGACAAAGAAGCTCCTGGATCTAGCAAAGCATAAACATGGAAATAATAAACTTGTAACGCACTAGTGACCACATCAGGAGAATTTTCCTGATCCTATTGGGACTGAAGTGCATAAAGTCTGTTTAGGCGCTACCCACTAGTCACACTGAAAGCGACACCCTGCTGATTCGAGCGTCCGGACTGAGCTGAAGGATGATATACTGACCCTGGGAACCTGACTAAGGACAATCTCTGATTCTATGACCTGGCTTGCCACACCCAAAACATACATCGCTGCCAGCTCTACATACACCCTGATGGTTTCTACCATATTTCTGGCAAAGAGGAATCATTCGGGCACTACTAACACTACCCTGAGGTTTAGGTCCTAGCGCCCTATCTTTATTACCATCTCTGAATTTTGGCATTGGAGCATTGGCTGAGGATGGAGTTGGAACTGATGGTTTTGGGTGGAACTGAGAGTGATTTCCACCCTTTGACTTAAGCTAAGCAAAGTTGAAGCTGCCTATTCTAGCTCTCTTGTTCTCCCTCTCCTTTTTTCTCTTCTTAGCCTCCTTTATCTACTGAGAATGGACCATGATCCTGGATATGTCTATCTCATTAATCAGTATTGCAGTTCTACACTCCTTGACCATACTGTTATACATACCTAACACAAACTTACTCATCTTGGATCTGCTATCCATTACCACATGAGGAGCGTATCTGGCTAACTGAGTAAACTTGAGAGAATGCTATTTTACTGTCATGTTGCCCTACTTCAAATTAATCAACTCCAAAACCTTCTCTTCCCTTAACTCCAATGGGAAGAACCTATCCAAAAAAGCAATAGCAAACTCCTCCCATTCTAGGGGCTATGCATCTGCGACCCTCTCTGCCTTTCGTTGCTTGAACCATGAGTGAGCCACGTCCTACAACTGATATGCATCTAACTTAGCACTCTCAATAGCAGTTACCCCCATAATATTTGTGACTTTCTACACCTGATCAAGGAATTCCTGTGGGTTCTCATTTAACTTAGACCCTGTAAATGATGGGGGATTTATTCGGGTGAAGTCCCGATATCTGGCTGCAGTAGTATTGGAAACTGGGTTAGCCTGGATAGCCACGGGACATTTATTCTGAGCTGCCACAGAATGAGCCAAAGTGGTGAAAGCTTCTCTGAATTCTGCATAGGAAACATGCTCATCCAGGGGATAAGGTTGGACGGGCGGAGGTGTTGTCTGGTTTCTCGTTCTTCTTTTGTTAGTCTTTTTGGGAAGCATATTCTGTTAATCAAAGGGAAACTTGAATTTTACAGAGAGTTTAACTTGAGCTCATGCTCACTCGCACGATATGCATACTAAAAGAAGAAAAACTTTTCGTAAAATGCCTCATAGCGTCTTATCCATAAGTGTGGTGCGCTACAGACCCACGCATAAGACTCTACTAGACGAGACTTTCAGACTCCCTAGGACTTTGTTAAACCTTAGGCTCTGATACCAAGTTTATAACGCTCAGAGTCTACACCCCGAATGTCACACGGTGCTCATAATCTCGAGGGACCACAAGCTAACCCATGACTGATACCTGCTGCAATCACTGAATAATAACATTATAATAATATGGAAATTAAGTTAAATCTTCCATAAGGTTCATAACTGGAATCAAATACTGATAAATAAATACTAAAAACTGAACATCTGTCTAAATAATCTAGTTTGAAAGCCTCTAGTTTTTTGAACATAGAGTTGATGGGACAAACCTCCAACTAACTCCGACTACTGAATATACTGAAATGATAACTCTTTTATCAAACTATGAGGACTCACCACTAAATCTATTACTAATAGGCTAGGATGCTAAGTACAATCAGGAGCCCGTGCGTTTGAACCTATGATATAAGACATCATAGCGCAAAAAAAAGGTATACGTCAGTACTTTGAATATACTGGTATGCTAAGTGACGTAGGCTGATATGCATGGGTTCATATGTATGAAAAGTAACTGGCTGAGTAACATGAATATAACTAAATAAAAGTACATGTATATCTGAAATTGTTGTAAATAGTGATCATGCAATACTATGCACATAACTACGTATACTGTAACTGAGATCATATTAACACTGGGTACTGAGTTCTGATAACTGAATGACTAATATTTGAGTTTAATGATAACTGTATTACTGTTAACTAGGTGACTATTTCTGATAGTCCTGATTCTGTAGAACTGAACTGAGTTTTATACTGAGTTGGATGACTGTGTCTGACTGTCCTGGTTCTGTAGAACTGAACGGAGTTCTATACTGAGTCTGAATCTGAAACTAAAACTGTGGGATATAATTATCTTATTGACATGCCCCTCTCTGAACTGATTAGGTTCCAACCTATAACCCCAGTTGGAAGGATGTCAGTACCGTCCCATGAATAAAGACAGTTGAAGAGTCACCCTCATCTGTTCAATCGAATCGTCATCGACTAATGGACGTTGGAGTGGGTGTAGTGATGAATTCAACGACTCTTGAAAGGGCCTATCAACTATATTTATTCTTAAGATAGGCCTAAAGCCATCAACACCAACATCCAACATGTAAAAGGACACATGTCTATCTTTATTTATAATAGTTGGATGCACCTTTTCTCCCGAGTTCATTAGATAAATAATTACCACGTCGCTTGGCTCACAATCTAAATCTCTGATCTCCGTTATGCTTGCAACCAAGTAGTCGTATGAACCATTGCAGCAAACTACAATGGACAATGTCACCTTAGTAAAAGATTTTCATTTTCAACATTAAAAGATCCTTACATTCTCCCATGAAATCAGCAGAAACAAGAACAAACTCTGTAATATACATTCTAGAAGTAAACTAGAGTCGATCTTCAATTCTCCTAGTGGTATATGTTTATTATATGAATGGTCGATGACTAGGTAGATATCCGTACAAAATAGGAAAAGTGCAAAAACTGCTTCTAATCAACGATCGTTGGGTTTATGAAATAGAGAAACGAAGTTAGAGTCACCTGAGCTACTGTAATGTACATTCTAAAGAGGTTTTTGCATAATGTAAGTAATTTAGAAGCTTTATAACAGTGGTAAAAAGTGTGTTTGAGAACATAACAAAAAAATAAGGTAACAAAGGATGCAATGGATAAGTTTATGACATTTGTGAACTGATTTTGAGTTGATTGAAAAAAAAATTGTCAGAATTGTGCCTGAAATGGAAAATTTTAGAGGAAAATTGGGAGCTTCTTTTTTAAGCTTTTGAATTATTTTAAAAATTATTTTTGGAAGGATATTTTGAATTAATTATGGATGAGAAGAGGGGGCCTAAAGTGTATTATTAAAAACTTGTGTTAGATTTGTTAAGCTGAAAAGAATATATGATGATATCATAAATGGTGTCTATTTGATCAATTTTTCTAGACTTATGTCTTAATGACAAACAAAGTTTTAAAATTTGGAATTTGACAACTTAGTCCAAGTAAGATTGGGCCTGTCCAATGCTTACTCATCAATTATACACACATAGCTCTTTTTGTGATAAAATCATTTATTTACTAAAACTAAAATCAATATATAGATATTAACAATTTACTTTAGTGGATATTGTTCATTCTACTATAGTGAATTTATTATGAAATATAAAGTAAGAACACAAAAAAAGGAGAGTAATTTTTATTTCTCTTGACGAATATCTTGAGGGTTCTCTTGAGGAGTCAATAACAATGAAGGAAAATCTTTTTATTTATAGGAGAAGACTAATTTTATCTCAGAAGTTGATGTTTCTAACTTTTTCATAAATAGACATTCACTATATATAGTAATACATTTATAATAATTTTTTGGGGGGCTAATTGTATCTCTTAGTTTGGAAAAAAAAAAAAGAAACATTATATGATTAACGAAAAAGGGCCTAAAATGTCCTTCAACTATCTAAAATGGTGCAAAACGCCTTTCATCTACCTATTGGGCCTAAAATACCTTTTTCGTCTATTTATTGGGTCAATTTTGCCCTTCCATTGGCAAAATGACCTTCTGAACCCCTCTACTATGTCAATTTTGTAAGTTGGACACTTCTACTTACATGTTTGTCATCTGTACCCCTGAACCCATCAAAAAGCAACATTTCGCTCCCTTTGACCGTTGACCTTGCCTATGTGGCAAAGTCATGGTGACTAGGAAAAGAGAGTGTAACCACTCGCCAAGGGGTGCGAGTGGGGGTCAATTTTTAGCCTATTTTACATTAAAATAATTTAAAAAAATAAAAATAATATTAAATTTTTAAAAAAAAAAGGTTTTTTTTTCCTCCATCTTTTATAATTTTAAAATATTTTTAAAATAATTTAAAAATATTTTTAAAAATTAAAAAGTCATTTTAAAAATATTTTTAAAAAATATTTTTTCCCTCCCCACCCCACCCCAGTCTGTCCCCACTCCCACACCCCACCCAGCCCGTCCCTACCCCCCAACCCCTCCTTTTTAATTTAAAAATATTTTTAAAAATTTAAAAATATTTTTAAAATA
>NC_061113.1:14807505-14840149 GCF_002878395.1 Capsicum annuum | reverse complement strand
TTATTAAATACTATTGTCTATTCTTTTTTCAACATTTAAATGAGTTACAATTAATAGGAGTAATATAAAAAAAATTAAGAAAAATTATATAAAGTGCATCCAACAATATTACATTACAAAATATAATCCACTATATATTACATTACCAAAAAATGACCTAATTGTATAGGACTAAAATATTACTTTACAATCTGACGCGTATTAATTTGTTCAAAAAAACACGAGACATTTCGAAATTGTTGTGCCTATCTTTTTTATTTTTTTTTAGGTAAGTTATTGAACAAGGAGTATTGTTTCTATTAAACAGTTTACTTTTATGTTCAATAAGTTGATTGGATGCAAACAATACAAGCTGATTGGATGCAGATAATCTTTCTTTGACTTTGTTTAGCCAGCACTCTATGAACTGTTGTACTCGTTACTGATTCTGTGGGTTTAACTTATTGATAATATGGAGCAAACAAATTCTCCTGGGCTTTATGAACTTTTCATATTCTAGCACACTACTATAAAACCTTGTTAGAAAACTGTTCTACCAACGTCAGCACACGCATATAGCTTTTTCCTTCTCGATTGGGTCCTGATATCTCCCACCTTAGCGAGATAGTATGCCTCTCTGGATGTCTTTATCTTTTTGCATTTTCCATCTTTTGGGCTTGTTCAAGTGGCAAAGGTTGGGGGCCTTGTGACTTTGGTCACATGTTTGAGACTTGTGCCATGCAACTAAGCATAGTATTTATGTGGAGAAGGGTAGAGGGGAGGGCTCATTATCCCCAAGTTTCAAAGGCTGCAGTTAGTCCAAAGGTCTGGCTACATATGGATTTGTCGATCATGAAGAAAAAAAAAAGTAGAGTAGGCTTGTAGTCTTTTAGTGAAAGATTTTGAAAGAGCTCCAATATTTTTTTCCTTCTAAAGGCTTGTGCCTCTTATCAATGAGGTTGTCTATAATCCGTTGGACTTCTTTCTATGGTTCAATTACAATGTATATGAGTCTTCTACTACATTTATGTTGTTGACAACACAACAACTCTGATGGGTGGTTAGTGTTAGGGTTTTTGTCCTGATTTTCTTACTATATTTAAGTTTTACTTTTTCTTAGAAGAAAAATAAAAGTTAACATAATTATTTTACTTTTCCTGAAAGAAAAAATATAATTCTTTTCCGTATTTGGCTAATACTAGAAAGGTTTGGGGCACATCTATAAATAGAAGATCCTTTTCTCATACAATAACAAAATAACATCTACGATGTAGCCTTTTAAAGTTTCGTTTAGGGGATTTTCTCTTTCATTAGTTTTATGTTTTTTAATGTTATTTTTAATATTAGGGTTTATATGTAGGCCAATTGGCCAAATCACATAATAATATTATGTTTTTAGTATATTTTTCTTTGTCATTTGAGTTATTGTCTTTATGATTTGCAACTAATAGCTTTCGCATGACGCCCTCTCGATTTCCAACCTAACAATTAGATCATTAGATTTGACGAAGTTCTTTTTTCTGGAAGAACGAATTATTGACCTGACTTACTAAATCTGCAGCACCTGTCTTGTTGTGCCTTCGATACTGTTAGTGATGTCTTGTCTAGTTGAACTCGCTATGTAGTTATTATTTCTTGAGAAAACTTCCTAAGATAGTTTATAATTTTGTTGTAAAATTGATCTAATAATGAGAAAGTTTGTATTTTTGCTGTTAAGTTGCTTGAACTATGAGAAAGTTTGTGTTTTTGCAATAAATTTATTGTAATAATGAAAAAGTTTGTATTTTTGCCTTGGTGAACAAAATTATCTTATACAGTGGGAGGTGATAGATATCCTGTGAAATTAATCGAGGTGTGCAAAAGCTGATCTGGATAGCACAGTTATAAAAAAAAATTGCTGGAATAATGAGAAAGTTTGTGTTTTTTCTGTAATAATAAAAATATTTTTTGCTGTAAAATTGTTCTAATCATGAGAAAGTTTGTATTTTTACTGTAAAGTTGTTGTAATAGAAATTTTATATTTTTGTTCTAAAATTGTCGTAATCATGAGAAAATTACATATTCTCGATCACAAAGTGCTGTGACTTCCATATTCACCCCTCTTTCATATCTGTAATCGTCCTGAGATATTGTGTTTGTAAAGTGGAGTGTTGTGATAAGATATATAGAATAGAATTTTCGATAATTTATATAAATCTCAAAATTTTAATGGGTTCTAACACTTTTTCTCATAATTTTGTTTAATTACATCATATCCCGGATTTTAATATTTTTGATACATCTGTTATACCGTGATATATATAGATTGTGATACATCTAAAATAGATTTGTTATTTAATTAAGGAAGTAACGGATTATCATTTATTCTAGGGAGCAAATCACACACAATCAGTTACACGGCGAACTTTTGAGATACACAAAATCAGCAATACCCTCGATCAACTTTCAAATTTCAAGCAAATCATAAGTACTGATTCCAATTGTATCAAAAAAATTCTTCCTTCTTTCGTCTCCTATTTTCTGATCATTTGCAATGGTCATCATATCTGTGTTCTTGCGATTTTTTGATATTTGAATTTCAGAGATTAGGTACGATAACTATCGTGCTAACAGTATTGTGATTCATGCAAAAGTTTCGTACCAAAAATTAATGGGTGCTATATCAATTCAATTGAAAATTGATGAATTTCAGAAAAAAATTCATGCGAAATACGTTGTTCAAAGCATTTCATTAGTAATGGAGATTCATAATGATATGACTGTAAAATGCTTTTTTGAAATTTTGAAACATGGACCAAAATTTGAAATGTATCCATTGTGTATTACAACAACTGATGTTGCAATTGATAGTGATACTTCCGACATGAATGATATTGCAATTGAGTTGCTACTTCTCAGTGAATGTTATTTTATTTTAGTAATACATCTGAAAATTATGTGATACATTTTTCTATATTATCGTGCATTGTTGTTTTCAGTTTTAATTTATTAATGTTTATGATACTTTTATAAGCATTGACCTAGATATCGCATGTTGAAAATTGTGATTCATATTTTTTCTTGTTTACGGTGCTTTGTGTTTTGTGGATAAATTATAACAAAAATTGGGATACATATGATACTTATGTGATTTTACAAAGATTTATTGATTTCCTTATTAGTTAATTGTTACTTGTGAAATATTTAAAATGCTTAACTTACATATTGTTCACTTGTAGTTTAACATTAGATTAATATTTGAGATTCATACTAATAGTTTATTTGGTCTGACTATATTTGTTGAATTAGCTTAAAAAATTGAAGAACTTAATTTATTTGGTTTGTTTATACCGAAATTTGAAATTTTTTATTCATATTTAAAGAGTGTGAGTTAGTGTAAAAGTTGTGAGATATCTTTAAAACATATATGATATATTTAATAACAGTATAATAGAGATTCATATTTATGATATATTTTAATTTTTTTTCTTTTAGTTATATTTTGATGTGTAAATCTCCAAATGTAGTTGGCTATTTAAGGCTTCATGTATGCTTAGTTTTGATACTTTCAAAGTAAGATATTTCAGCTTGACGAGATACCTAACGTGCATGCAATTGTTGTTTTGAGAAACAAACATGTAAAGAAAATGAAGTCATACTTTTCTGATTACTACAAAAAAAAAAAAAAAAACTAGTCAAGACATATGAAATGTCACTTTGTCCAATACCCGATAAACTGAATTGACATGTACCAACAAAGGTGTTGAAAGAAGTGGTTTTGCCTTCAAATATAAAAGACCGATAGGAAGACCTAAGAAAAAGAGAAAAAAAAAAGTAGTAAAACGTTTTCATCAACCTCAAATTATTGTGGAAAGTGTGGGAGTGAAGGTCATAATAGACGCACCTGCAACTACTTCCCAAGGGAGATGTGATATTTTTGTTTGAATTGGAATATGAAATATTTATGAAGTTCAATGTTATGAATTCAATAATTTGAGTTTATCTCTCAAAAATATGTTTCATGAGATATCAAATAATTGTTTGCAGTTGATACATATTAAACTTTTATGAAAGTTATATGATTCATATTAAACGTTTATGAAAGTTATGTAATTCATATTAATATTGTTTGCATTACTTTTAAGAGGTTATCTCTTATATTAGTGATACATTTTTCTAGTTGAAATAAATGTGATACATATATATAATACGTTTTAAACTCCTTAATTATTTTTTTTTTTAATTATAATTGTGATTCATAGCATTGTGAATGTTATATGATACTTGTTAAACATTTATGAAATTTATATCACTCATATTAATAGTGCCTAAATTATTTTAAAGATGTTTTGATATAGCTGATATATTAGTGATACATTTTTCTAGTAGAAAAAAATGCGATATATATATGTAATCCTCTTAAATCAATTATGAAAAAAAAATTATAATTGTGATTCATATTACTTATCACAAATTTGCAATAGATGAATCAACTATATATGTGTTTCACTAACTTGTATAGTCAATATGCTACACAAGTACTTACATTAAATCAAATATATGTATCAAACATATAATAGACAACGTCAAACACAATCATAGCATAAATATAGCATAAATTATGGTCCAAAAATGATAGGAACGCTTCATTCATAATAAAAAATATCATGACAGTAACTACTAGACCACTTAAAACTTAAAATAACTAATGATAGTCTCGACATCTATTCAGAAAACTTAAAACTACAAAACTAGTAGATTTGAAATATCCAAAATATCTAACCACGTAACAAACAGTTAAATCAAATTGTTAAACAATAACTACTAGACAATTACGGCTCAATATCTATCATCTCCATTTCCTCTGATGGAATGAAGGTGCGTTTATGCCTAGGAGGATCCTAGTTGTCACTAATATATCCATTAGATGCCTTGTTCACCCCATAACTCCATAACAGTAAAATATATCTAGTACGATGCAACTCTAAATTAAAATTTGAAGATGTTATTTGAAGCTCATCACTTAAAAATTCAGCATATGCCAAAATAAACAATTCACAATCCCTGCAACATATCAATAGATTAGTTTAGGAGTGATAGTGGTCAGTTATGTAAAATTCATATATTTAAAAGATTCTGATTTCTTGATCTTTCAGAACTTCTGTAAGACTCTCTACTATATTGAGGTTGTGTGCACTATCATACCTTCAGTTATGGGCAGGTCTAATTTTTATAATCAAATTATAGTTCAGCCAAAAACAAATATTAAGAAAAACACAATTTAAAAGATTATTCATGTATTCATATGTTAAAGAGTAAAAACATAATTACCACCCAAAAGTTGGATTATTTTTTCAAAAAGGCACTTGAATTTTGTGGGTGTCCTAATACCCCCTTAAACAATTTTGAACCGATATTGTTACATCAATTTAAAGCCAGATGGCATGAAGCGTGAGTCTACTCTCTTAAAAGAGTATGCAGAATCTAAAAAAAGGATTTTAACTTTAATTTTAAAATATTTTCCTGATAAAAATATTTTTATATTTTTCTTATATATTTTAAATTTATTTTCTTATTCTTTTTCCTTTTCTTTCGTCTTTCTTCTTCTTAAAATTCTTGTCATCTATAATGGACCTTCCACATTCAATGCTCCATAATTTTTGTTGCTAACTCTACTCACCTTTTCTACTATCATCATATTTACTTTCTTCAATTTCAATTTTTTTTATATTTTGAACAATTTTATAAAACCCAGTATATTTTAAGATGATTAGAAGTATTATTTTTTTATTTACATTTCAATACACTATTTACGGATTTCAGAAAATTCACTGATTCATTTACAATTTTTTTTAATTTTGACATTATTTTTCTCAAAATCTTCATTGCTAAAACTATATAAAAATGAGATGAATTAATTAATCAAATTTTTAGAATATTAAAGTTTATTCAGATAAACGAATTATTAATTTCATATTAATAACTTAATCAAAGTTGAGAAAGTGCTAAATTTTCTTTATTTTTTTTTATTTTTTTTTATTTTTATAAAGGCACTTTCTAATTGTTGTATAATGGTCGCTGGGAATGGAGAGAAGAAGGAAAAGAAATGTGAAGCCAAAGGGGAATGGTTGTAGAGGAAACAAGTGGTGTGGAATGATTGGTGTAAAGAGAAAAGAAAGTCAAACAGTAAGAGAGGGGAAAAAGAAAGAAGAAAAAAGTGTAACAAAAAAAATTGAAAAATATGTATTTTTTATTAAGTCATATGTGTTAAATTTTAATTAGTGCATGTTTAACACCTACTTTTTGAAACTAAGATTCATTCGAAAATGATGTAGTAATAGCAGTTCAAGATTATCAAGGGAGGGGGGTATTAGGACACTAACAAAATTTAGGTGTCTTTTAAAAATTCGTGACAATTTCAATGGTGTATTAATGTCTTTTCTCAATATTAAATGTATCACCCATTTATAAATAAATCAAAAAATATAATAAATATAGAAAAATTTAGGACATATGTATTACCAATAATTAACCGCAAATGTATCACTCATATATTGTCAATAAAATGTATCCCAATAATCTAACAAAAAATTGTATCATCTATACACTATCAACAAATGTATCACCCATATACTGATAGCAAAAGTATCATTCATATGAATCACCGTTACACTATGAAAATATATCGAGAAATTAATAATTTTGCATATGTATCAAGCGCATTAACAAAAAAAATGTATCACCTATGGGTGTTAAGAATTCATACATGCATGCACTTATAGAGAAATATATTCTAATTCTCAATCCAAGTGAATTAATCCTTGATGGTTGAGAAACACTTGAATCGTTGAGAAACACTAGAATTGCATGACCAATTCTTGATTTATTGTATCAAAATATTCTCTAAGAACCTTTCTTTTTCTACAATAGAATACATTGTATATGTGTAATATATATATATATATATATATATATATATATATATTGCTATAGATTCTATTTGTCGTGGCAAAGAGTAAATTTATTTGCTCTAAGTATATATTTCATAGCAAAAATTAACCGTCACAGCTACAATATAATTTTTTTGTAGTTGTAAGTATTTGTCCTTTGCTACAGATCGTGTAAAGACTGTAGCTAACTTTTAGTTACGTCACTTCTTGCTGCGAATGATACAGAAGAAAAAAATATGGCTAAAATATCTAGCTACGCAACTTTTCATATTTAGCCACGACATATTATGTAGCTATAAATGTCTTTTGTTGTAGTATGAGTCATTGCGGTGCTTTGACTTATTTTCATGAAAATCTTCCTCTGTGCAATTAAAGTTATCTGGAGTAAAATTCACAATTTGGTGACTTGCAGAAACACCTTTTTGTGTTTCAATTTGGGAAATCCCCAAACTAAATGAGGGTGGATCTTCATTAGCCATTGAAAATTAGAAAAATTAACACAACAAAGATTAAAGCATATAAGAATAATGATTTGTATTGTTAAATATTAACTTAAAATCCACTTAAATAACTAACTCACCTTTTTGAAATAACTGAAAATTTTTTATAATTTAATGTAGTACATTGACGGTTTGAAGAAGATGGAGTAATGGAGATAGAAGTTGTTTTAACTGATGATAATTTGGGAGAGATTTTAGGGGAGAAAATCTTTGAAAAAAAATCGACTTGCATGTGCTAATGGTGGAGTAAAAATCGAACGTGGGTTTTGTTCACATGTATCAAGAGTAAAATAGTAAATCCGAGATTTTAAGTAATTGTTTGAAAGGTAAGGAATTTTGAGTAATATGATCTCTTAAATTTATGATTTCGTGTAATTTTTTCTAGAATTTTCCTGTGCTCTAACTTTGTCACTAGTTATTAGATAATTCGAGTATATTGTGCTATCTTTTGATATATTATGCAGTTTTCTTTTGCCTCCATATTCATAATATTGACCATTGCTTCAATTTCAGCTATGGTATGAATGAGATATTCAGGTTTCAGGGTGAGGTCAGATCAAAGCTAACTGAAATTTTCGTTGACCAATTTGCTGAGCTATTTTGTTGCTTGCCACTAGCTCATCATTAATGTCAAGGTCTTTGTAGCAAGTCCGTCTATATAAAAGTAGTGACCTAAAGCCATATTTTAATATGAGATCTTTAAACATATGCACATAACAAAAATATTATCAATATAATGTTATTTTTGATTGTTACGTACTATTTTTCTTGGTATAGTATTCTTTGAAGATATTAAACATTTAACTAGTTTTATTGTTTTTTAAAGTAAGGATTAGTTTTAATTAATAAGATGTTAGTCATCTGTTTGCAATACATTAACTTGAATATTATTATGAAAACATTATTTATTAATATGAAGATTTGAAAAAAAGTTCTAAAATATTTCTTAATAAAAAGTAGATAGTATCATAAATGTATTTACATTATAGTGAATGTCTATCAAGAATATAGATAAGATCTAATTGATATCTATCAAGATTTTAAGTATTTATCTTTTAGAGAGAAACTAGAAGTAATTTCCCCTATAAAAAGAGGGGTTTTATTCATTGTAAATCATTCTCAAGGACCCCAAGAGAATCCGTCAAGAGAAATAAGAATAAATCTCTCTTTTCTCTCTATTCTTCTTATTTTACTTTATATTTTATAACATATTATTAACACGAGACTGTAATATTCATCACGCCTAACTATAGATGAACCTATCACTTACGAAAAGGTATTCATAATTATTGTGCTCCAATTTTTGGTGCCTTATGGATGTTTATAGGAACCTTATCTAAGGTTAGTAAAATAAGTTGATTTTGTTATCAATTGTCTTTGGTCTATGTGCCAGTTGCACTGCATATATACATGTATAATTGCTCCTTATGTGTGCCGTTTTGAGTATGGCAAAATTGAAAAGTGTCATGCATATCGCTAATCGCTATTGTTATTGAATTAATACTATTTATATATTATAAATTTTGTAAAACTTATTCTAAATAATTTTGTAAATTGGATCTCATTCTGTACGGTAGATATATTTCTAAACTCCATCAGTATTTCTATATCTAACTTCCACGTTGAGTTGCAGTGTACGAATCCATGGTGTTGATCGAATAATAATACAACTAAGAGCATGATAAAATATTGCTACTGCATGTATCGTGTAGATTGAATATCAATTTATTTTGATTTTACTCACTTATAATCATATTCGATCTAAGCATACGAACAAGTTTACTTGGTGATGTTGGATCAAGATAAAGGTTAATTTACCTACCAGATCCAATGAGGCAGTGACTGAAAAGAACAAATTGAATTCGTTTATTTCACCAATTTAATAATCAAGGATGAATCTGTTGAACTTTGATGTCATTGGTTAATGATAAGATGTTGGGTTTAAGCCCCATCGTGTTATAGTTTAAGACGTTTTTATATGGATAAGATATTGAGTTTGAATCTCAATACACCATATTGATGATATTATGATGCTAAGGAAAAATAATGTATGTTTGATGAAAAGTCATGAAACATATTTCGTTGATATGATCTATTCCATGAAGTGAATATGGTAGCAATATATGATGAATCTAAAAGTTGATAACTTGCTTCATTCTTGAAAGAAATGTGATACTAGTGCATAAGATGTATGAAAGAAGGAAAGTGATTGAATGTATGAATATAAGCACAAAGGGACAATATGATAATAATCATAAAAATTGATAATATTTCCACACTCTTATTATGACTATAAGATATGTTAGAGAAAAATTCTCTACAATATATGTATGTCTCGATTTGCTTCTGAAGTAGTAATATCATGAAAGAGGTTATAAGCTATTAAAATTTTGATAGACTTAGGGCACGATTATATTTCATTCCTGGGGAATGAGAATTTTGATTGTTTCAATACAAATGTGCATTTGACTCTAATGGTATCACAACTCACCTCTGAATGAGGCAGAATACCTGAGACGAGTTATTTTGAAATCTACTTCTGAAATAGTAAATTCAAAAATTTATTCATGTAATAGTAAATCTGAAATTTACTAAAGCAAAAAAGGCACATGTCATCATAAACTTGGAGTTTACTAGTATAAAAGTTCATAAATTGACATGAACGATTGCTACATTTCAAAAATGTGCATATTGAGTACTAGACATATGTTGAAGAAATAGAAGATTCTTCAAGAATTGCTTATGTTGCTTGTTCTCATGACAAGTTAGTTGGACCAACTAATTTTAGAATTTGATCCCTTAAAATCTGAAAAGTATAAAAGGTGAATATAAGCCCGTTCACCAGTCATGTGATCTATTAAGATACATCGATATAAGATGATCACTTGTATGTTTATTGTCAACCTGCAATTTGACATTCATAAATTTGCTGCTAAATAAGATTGAGTTAAGAGCATAATTTTCAGATTGTGTAATCAAGACTATTCATTTTGATAATGTTGGTTTGACATTGAATGTCTTTGATAAATAGTTGAATCATTGCTAATGAGAACAAAACTTCATGTGTTGGTTTGAAATATGATATACTATTTATAGAAGTATTAGTATGCATCAAACTAATAAATTATGATTAATTTTTCCTCAAAGTTGGCTTGAGTCAGGAACTACACATTGTCCATTTAATAATTTTGGTGTGTGGTATACGTTTAATGAATATACCATGATGCACAAAGATGGATTCCTCAAAGAAGATGAAGAATGTATGTTAGTTTTCCTAACATAAGTGAGAGATTATAAGCGGCTATGAAATATGTTAGGAATTATCTATCATTAGATCCTCATTCAAAAGATAATTCAAGTCAAATGTCGAAAGCATCTCATATTTAAGCTACAAGTGCTCCTATTTTGTGTCCATAAAGGATAAAATCTATGCATGCGTGAAACATGGTAGACCATTCGATTCTAAATAAAATATTCCTCGAAAAGGTTAAGGTGTAAATAATCATAATAAGAAGGCAATGTGCTCGTGAAGAGCCTACGACATAACACTTCATGAACTCTTATGAAAGGTCCAGGTACCTGAAAATAATGAAGTTATGAGATCTCAGAATGTTATGTCGCACTGTGAACCGATACAAAATGATATTATCATTAATGATATCTTTGATACAATATTGGTGTAGTACTGTAAAAGATTATGAAGATCTGAATTCTACGCTTATTTAAGCATGCTGGCATAGAAATATTTATCAAGTGACATAAGGATTCAAAACGTTTGAAGCATATAAAAGTTTCTGGAAAACTTATCTATAATTCTTATATTGCATAAATTTATAACTTAAAAATTATTGAAACTCTTGGAGAGTGTTCAAAGCAACAGATTATTTGTTGATATGATAAATATACCGAATTGAATTGGTTATGAAGTACCATATCTTAATACAATTGATGTACTAATGTATCTTGCAAATACTACAAGACCTGATATAGCCTTTTTTGGTTAATTTATTAGCAAGGTATAATTTTGCTCCCACTAGGAGACACTGAAATGGGATCAAACACATGATTTTATTTTATTCTAAAGATTGCAGTCTCGATCTTGTTAATTATGTTGATGGTGGGTATTTATTTAATCCGCATAAATCTCGATCTCAAACATACAATGTGCTCACATTTCGGGATACTACCATATTTTAGAGATATACAAAGCAGTCTATCTAGCTACTTCATATACCGAACCATGCTGAGATAGTAGTTAATTCATGAAGCAAGCCGAGAATGTGTATGGTTGAGGTCCATGATACATCTCATTCGAGAAAAATATTATTTGAAATGTACAATGTACCCAGAATTTTATATGAAAATAATGCAGCATGCATAACATATCTTAAGGGAAGATTTATAAAAGGAGATAGGACGAAGCACACTTCATCAAAGTTTTTCTATACACATGAGATATAAAAGAATGGTGATATTAACGTGCAACAGATTCATTTGAGAGATAATATAACTGATTTATTCACCAAGTCTCTTTTAAATGCAGCTTTCAAGAAGATCATACACAAGATCGGGATACAAAGCCTCAAGGATGTTCTCATTAGGATAATTTAAGACATACTGCACTCTTTTTCTCTTATGAGGTTTTGTCCCACTGGATTTCCTTATAAGGTTTTTAATGAGACAACCTATATGCGTATTGTTAGAGATGTGTACTCTTTTTTCTTCACAAGATTTTTTTTTCTACTGAGTTTTTTCTAGTAAAGTTTTGATGAAGCACATTATCTATCAATTAGAAATTCAAGGGGAAGTGTTATAAATGTATTTATATTACAATGAATGTCTATCAAGAATATAGATAACATCTATCAAGGTTTAGTTGATATCTACCAGGATTTGAAGTATGTATTTTTTAGATAGAAACTAGGAGTAATTTTTCCTATAAATAGAGGAGTTTTATTCATTGTAAATCATCCTCAAGAATCCAAGAAAATCTCCAAGAAGAAATAAAGAATTATTCTCTCTATTCTACTTCTCTACTTAGTTCTTTTATCTTTTTTTATTAATTTAAATTTTGTACCTTTTATATTTTAGAGTTTTCAATATTATTTTAAGTGAAATTAAATTTATATTAATTTTTTTTGGGGCCTCCAAATTTGGGAGACCTAAAGAAAGGCTATACTGGTTTGCTTTGTAGTACACGGAGGCCTTTTCGCTATTGATGGCGTGAAGCTCGATGACATTAATCAGACTCATTGACCGATTTCATGAGCCCCGGAGAAGGGTAAGTTTTGATTATAACTTGTTTCCCAATATAAAGTTTCACATTCTACAGTTCATTTGTGATGTATTGTTCTGATTTCTTACTGCCTATGGATGCTGATAGTTGTGCAACTAAACTCAGTTCTATGAAAAGCAAGCATTGGGCAATTTCAAATATGACTGGCAATAGCGTTCTAGGACTCATAATTCGAGTAGTAATGTGCAGTTACCCTTATAGTAGGTGATCAAGCGAGGTTTGCCTGATTGATCTAGTTAGGTTTGACTAATTGTGCAATGTGTTATTGTTTCAGAACTTGAATTTTGGTCATTTAATTTGATGACCATGTTTTTTTCACGACAACAAAAAGGTATTCTTTTTTGAATTTTTTTGTTTGACGCCTTAATCCAAAATTTAAGAAACAGAGCCAAATTTATGATATGTGAAGAAACCCATAACTGTT
The DNA here is from genome assembly GCF_002878395.1 of Capsicum annuum. Classification (NCBI taxonomy): domain Eukaryota; kingdom Viridiplantae; phylum Streptophyta; class Magnoliopsida; order Solanales; family Solanaceae; genus Capsicum; species Capsicum annuum. The sequence goes on along the minus strand of NC_061113.1, from coordinate 14,827,021 downwards.
GTTGCTATGCTTTAGGATTTTGTTGTTACTAGTTTAACGGCACGTGCCTCGCACGTGTAGCGTTTAATAATTTAAAATTAAATGATTTTGTCTATTATGAAGATTTTTAATATAGTGTAAAAGTTCAAATTACTTTTCAAAAATTTTTCACACTTTAATATAATAATTTAAACATAAATATATACACATATATGTTTTACCACCAGAAGTTTCAAGTGGTTGATGGATCATTAATTTTTCATTTGTCATAAAGCACCTCTTTCCGTTGTTGCCACAGGTGAAGTGAGACGCAACAACTTGAACCATATTTGTGTTACAATTATTTTTTTATATTTAAAATCTTTTCTTATTTTTAAAACTAGTCTTTACAAAATTACTGATTACATTTTTATTACGTACTTAAATTTTTTTAAAATGTTGTACTTCTTAAATTTTTCTTATTTTAATACTTTTATATTTATTTTTACATTTATCAAATCTTCTTAAAATCAAATTTAATTGATTTACAATTCTTAAACTAATGAAAAAATATCAATTGTCATTAATTTTGATGACTTCTAATAAGGAATGGTTTTACCATAAATATATTTAATTAATTTTCAACTCTTAATTGGAAAATAATATTGAAATTCTAATGACTTCTAATAAGGAAAGATTTTACCATAAATATATTTAATTAATTTTTAATTTGTAAATATTAAGAAAACATAGTAAAAAGACGATTTTATCTAAAGCAGGAACCTTTAATGAAGGAAAAAAAGTTTAAACAACATTTCTAAGGTCTTTTGAACTTTTAATATATTATAGATTCGTTTTCTTGCTGATAAGTTTGATCCTAATGGTTCATGAAGCAACTTTGTTTTTTCCAAATTTATAACTACTTAATGTGTTGATGTAATTCTTCTTTGGGATGCCCAACCAAATGAGTCCTTTAGGTTATAATTGACACAACCAAAATTGGGGCCTTGTTGTAAATGGGTGATCTTAAGTCCAACCCGAACTGGAGACCACCCTCGAGACCCAATCCAACCAACTAACATATACCGTGAGTTCGATGAACTCCGAACATATAACAAGATTGCGCATTAACCGAGCAATAACTTTGGGATAAGCCTACAGCCGAGGCCAACCTAACCAAGTCAACTCATCCGATATGCAACCAATAACCATGCCAAAACCATAAATCAAAACCAAAATGATAACCCAATATATATTTATATATAACATGATCAATCCATACCCAAGTCCACAGTTGTCCATACAAAGCCTCTAGACCAATCCAAAGAGTACCTAGTAGGGACATGCCCCCAACCATAGCCAAAAACTAAAGTCAATGCAAGACAAAAATATATAAATTAATCCATGACATGAAATAAATGTAGTCCGAACTATGAAAGTTCACCACTTCAATCCAACACTAACTATTCTTAAATCCAATCAATGAGCAGGATGAGTAGTATGATCGGTTTTTGCATCGTGTGGGAACACAACCGCCTGAAGATGGGTTAGCAGGTGAATACTAGCATGCACTCAGGATAAGGATAAAATAATGTCAACCTCTAAAACCAAGTAAACCAACCATCTGCATACAAACCATACATATATATTTATATAACCATGCAGGAAAAGAAAATCGGATTTAGCATGCCTTTAAAACCATTAATCTGGGTATGTGTAGATTAATCGTCTTAGAACCACCCAAGGGCCATATGGGTCCAGTGTAACCCCTTGAACGGGCCCCGATGTATGTAGCCGTACAAATCTGATATCGGATCAGAAAGCTATGGTCGATCTACTTTAGCTTATCAAAACAGTCCATCAAAGGACAGATTTGACATTATTTAAATTTTAAAGGCATTTTGGTCATTTCCTATTATATTATGGACGGGAATATATGTATATATACATGTATATGAGTTCAAAAACTCATTTTCATCATCAATCATTGAGGAAGAACAAACCCTAGCCAAATTTGACCTTTAAATTACTTTTGATTCAACCGTAGAAATTCCAAAGTAATTCATAACTGGGTTTGTCATCTCGAGAGCTTCGAACGGCACCTATTATTTGTGCAAACAGGATTGCATAATCAATAGGTGAATTCTAAGGTATGAATATTGTTTGCCTTTGTTCTTTTACATATGTATATGTGTGATAGAGGATTATATGTATTGTTTGTTATTGAAAGGTGATGGAAATAAGGTTATGGACTATTTTGCATGGTTTGGTTGTATTGAATTGTGGAAGGTGGATATGGTAATTGAGTTATGGAAGGTGGATATGGTGATATACTATTGAATTGATGATTTTTTATGTCTATGACTCAATTTGGTTTAATGGATTGATTGGAAGGATAAATGAATCCAAACTTGATATTGGAGGATGTTGTATGAATATGCATGGCATATGAATGTAATTGGAGTATAAGAGGGTTAAAGTGACAACCTTTATGGTGTAATTAAGGCTTACTACTTAACCATTAGTTTGGTGAATTCAAATAATTGAATTGTGATATTTGGTTGCTACTACTAGATTGATATATATATGTCATTGTAGATAAGTAATACGAAAAGACGGGAAGTCCATTTGGGACTAGTATTGAAGGTTGACAGTCAGGTATGTAAAGCATACTCTATACCATATCTTTGGCATGAAAGTGAACAATTGTTCTATTAAGAAAGTTTCTAAATTTATTCAGTAACATGTGATCCATAATGGTTTTGTATGATGTCCTATATTACCAATGAACTTGTTTCCAACCTACAAGATGTCAAGACATTCCAATACTTACTTGTTTTACAAATCTTACATGTTTATTGCACTAATAAATGTCAGAAGGTATCCGGTTACTCAAACAAGATCCACGTGCTATTAATGACTCCAAAATATTTCATTGATATACCAATAAGTTCCTACATCATTGTTATGGCATTGATGACTCCAAAACACTTCATTGATGTGCCAATGAGTTCTTACTTCATTGTTAGTGCATTGATGGTCTATTTCTATGTCTCTTGTTGATGTATCATTGTTTCAAAGTATCAAAAATGCGGTGGCGACCGAAATAACAATCTCAAAGATTAATTGAACTAAGTGATAGAAGTTCTCTCTTATCGGGTGGTATCCCAGGGGTATAAGCCTATCATGGGTCGATCCCTATTTATGTGTTTATGGGTGGTATCCCAGGGGCATAAGCCTATCATGGGTCGATCCCAGTTGATATGTACTAGAGGCAGCCTAATGGTCACAGTACAGTACAGTAATGATTACAAAGATGATAAGAATGAAGGTAAAGTGATTGAATAAATACAATGTACAGGTTGTCACAAGTTCTAGTAAGTGTGGTCCACTCCTATTACGATTTATTCACTTGTTTCTGATTTCTATTGAGGTCCTATATCATATGTGATTATCTACAGCTTTACATACTCAGTACATATTTTGTACTGACGTCCCCCACAGGGGACCTGTATTTCATGTTGCAGGCACAGGTACCTCAGCTCATACACCGCACAAGTAGGAGCCAGGATATCCAGCTACTTTTGGTGAGCTCCAGTTTGCTTTGGGGCTTTCCGTGTCATATCCAGTCACTTTTCGTATTGTATTGAAGTTAGTTATATGGAGGGGTGTGTCCCGGCCTTAGTTAAACTCTGTGTATTGTCTAGAGGCTTTGTAGACCTAATGTACAGTCAAGGTGGTGTTTTGTTAATAGACGTGATGGCTCCAACGGCCAAGTATTGTATATACATATATATGTGTGCTCGATCTTATACAGGTGATTATTTCCTTTTATATGCGACATGATGCTGTCCGAATTTCGGGTTGTCATAGAGGTATGCATGGGAAGCTTAAGGTTATGAGCTGGTTCTCCAGGGCCTCCTCAGTTACGGGTGCCAGTCCGCCCCAATAGGATTTGAGGCGTGACACTCCTGATCTACATTCAAATTTTTTTTATCCTAATGTATGATGTGCTTATCATTCTAATATGGAATGTCACAGAACTGAAGATTACCGTATTTTGAACAGATAAATAGAGAATATTATTCAAGAAAAATTAATTGTGGTACAAAACATTGGCACCTCAACCGTCCCACAGAGTTCTTTACCAGTATGTGGTACTGGACAATATCTGGGAGGCAATAAGTTAAGCATGGGGATCCAGAACTTATTTGTTGAAGGAAATGTGTCTAACAGTGGTGTAAGCTCTAGTCATGCTGATATGCAAACCAGTGGCTAATATGTCAGGCAGAGCAATTGAGAAGTCACCTTTCTCCCTACTAGGAATAGGTCTGGTAGTTTATTTTGTTTCCTTTTCTATTATCCGAATTATTTTAGTGTTGTAGTTCGGGATCTATCTTGTTTTGTTCCTTTTGTCATTTATGTTCAAACCCTTCTATCTTTCATTTTAACTAAATGGAGTGTCCCTTTTCCCTTTGTGTTTTAAATATGTGTAGTTTGTTTGTTTTCTTTACAAATTATGTTTTAGGTTGATTCTAGTGATATGACATGCTAGCGGAATTTTTAGTCAGGTCTTAAAATCCAATTTAACCATGAAACATTAAATCAGAGGGCCAAAGTTAGAAAAAATATCTGAGAAAATAGGTAGAGCGCTAAGACATTTAGTGATAAGTTTAAGCCTTCTTTGAAAATTAAGGCAATTATTCTGACAATTACAAGAATAACTTGGTCATCAATTGAAAGACATGGTCAAAAAGTGATTGCGTGATCCTATAGCAAGAGAACAGAAAGAAAATCAGCTCTACGAAAGCATGGGTAATTAGATGTGAGGGGTATACAATAAAGGTGGAGTTGTATATTTGACAAGTGTGAAATAAGAAGTGACACATGCTCAGTTAAAGTTAGTGGTGTTAAAGTGTCACAATTGATCTTCATCTTTCACTTTCATATTGCATGATATGTACTTGTATTTTTAAGGATTGATAAGACAAAGATATTTCATTCTGTTATCCAAATATTGTGTCATCCTTTGTTTACCCCATTTGAGTTTTAGTTCTATTTTCTTTTATACTCCTCTTTTGGAATCGAGATAGAGTCAACAAAGCTCAAAAGTTAAATGTCAAGCAAAACAACAGCGTCATAAAAGTTTCAAAAAAAAATGTGTCAAAAAAAGCAAAGAAAAGAGTGTCAAGAAAAAATAGAGTCAGAAAGGTCCCAAAAGAAAAAAAAGTCAATAAAAAAGAAGAAAAAGAAATAAGAATCAATCAAAAAATGAGTTGTCGGAATTACGTGAGACCTGATTCTCCTCTCTTGGGGGTGAGATACGTAGGTTGCCCTATTCTGGGATCAGTCCAACCAAATAAATAGTTTAGAGTTACCCAGTCAAAAGAAACTGGGGCATGAGTTAATCCTCATTGTTTAAGTCGATTCCAAAAGTTATAAGGCCTACCCCACTTCAAGTGTCATTTGAGCCTCATGTCATCTTTTCTTTCTAACCCTATCCAAAAGTCAAGTTACAACCAAAGAAAGACCTCCAGATCAATCTTCAAGGATATTAAGGCTAATCATGCAATAGATATGATGATGCACTTGGGAACTACTTGTCTTCCTCAGCATAAGAAATCAAGAGAGAAAGAAAAATGAGAGAGTCTTATTGGTGAAAACTCTCACGGGCACCATAAGGCGATGGTAAGTTGAGAGAGATAAAAATTAGAGAGTCTTATTAGTGAAAACACCAACGGGCACTGTAAGACGACTGTGACTTGAGAGAAATGTCAGAGTCTCATTACTGAAAACCCTCACGGATACCATAAGAAAATGGTGAGTTGAGAAAAAGAAATAAGATAGGCTTGTTGGCGAAAACCTTTCAAGGCGCCACTGGCCGAATGAGGTCTCCGAATGCAGTTAGCCCAAGGAAGTAACTCAGTTTCAAGGTCATTAACTCAACAAAAATTGGTAGAAAGTTTGGATGTAAGGATCAGACAACTTAATCCAAAATGCATGGCGTAATCATTAGAGTTGATTGTCATTTTAGATAATTTTTTTGTTTCTTTGCTTTTAATAGGGACATTTATTATCTTTTGTTTTTTTATTTTATTTTATTTTCTTGAGTCAGTTATCCAAATAAAAAATCATTGTCATTTTTTCTCTTGTCTTTGATTCAAGTTCATGTCAAAACAAGTGAGAAAAGATTTCAAAATTGACTACCAGCTTCTTCAATTGCACAAATCAAGACAAAAGCCAACACATAAAAAAGACATAACTGTGAGCCGAAATAAGGCATGCAGAAAGTTTTTTCAACATACAAGTCTAGGAACTCATGAAAATACCAATGTTCAAAGGGGTTTATCTGAGAAACATGGCAAAACATAGATATTGTGTTTGTTTCAGAGTCACTCTTAATAATCTGAGTTTGGGTCAATAAAGCAGCAAGTCAATGACATATGCTAAGGGTTGGAAGCAAGGTTAAATATGACGAGGGCAAGAGCGATCGCCGCGAAAGCTAAAGCCACAAACCAGCCACCATGTTTTAAACTCACAAGTTTTCTTTGATGAAATAGTACACATATTACCTTCAAAGAAAGGATTTCAGAGCATAAATATCAAGGGCTGTAATGCCCCACTTTTACAAATGCAGGAAATAATATTGTTGCACAGGTTTGATAATCAAATCATGTTAAAAAATCATCATTCTATATCCCTCAGAGACATACTTTCTTGTCCAGGGATTTTAGTTTTTATTTGCTAGGTAATACACTTCTTAAATTGAATCTTCACTCCTAGAAGACGTACCTTTTGGTCGAGTCATTCCCTTTGACTCTTATAAGAAGTACCTTTTAGTTGAGTCATTCCCCTCGACTCCTAGAAGACGTACCTTTTAGTTGAGTCATTCCCCTCGATTCCTATAAGACGTACCTTTTAGTCGAGTCATTCCCTTTTACTCCTATAAGACGTACCTTTTAGTAAAGCCACTCCCCTTTATTCCTATAAGACGTACCTTTTAGTCGAGTTATTCCCCTTGATTCCTAGAAGATGTACTTTCTGGTCGAGTCATTCCCTTTGATTTCTAGAAGATATACTTCCTGGTCGAGTCATTCCTCTTGATTCCTAGAAGATGTACTTCCTGGCCGAGTCATTCCTCTTGATTCGTATAAGATATACCTTTTAGTCGATTCATTCCCCTTGATTCCTATAAGACGTACCTTTTATCTAGTCAGTCCCCTTGATTCCTAGAAGATGTACCTCCTAGTTGAGTCATTCCCCTTGATTCCTATAAGACGTACCTTTTAGTCGAGTCATTCCCCTTGATTCCTATAAGACGTACCTTTTAGTCGAGTCATTCCCCTTGATTCCTAGAAGATGTACTTCTTAGTCGAGTCAGTCCCCTTGATTCCTTGTACTTCCTAGTCGAGTCAGTCCCCTTGATTCCTAGAAGATGTACTTTCTAGTCGAGTCGTTTCCTTTGATTCCTAGAAAATGCACTTCCTAGTCGAATTATTCCAATTAACCTATAGAAGATGCATTTCTTTATTTAGGGTTTTCAAGTAGTTATGATGTGACTTTCACAAAAGTCTTCTGATGATAAACTGGGGCAAAAAATTTAATTCCTGTTATTTAAAACTTTACTTTTCTGGCAAATAGAATCTCTCTTTATCATAATCTTTGTTTGGAATAATTTTCTTTCTAGTTGTGATTTCAGGAGCCCTCTTGAAGAACAGGGTGAATAAATGAAAAGTCAAGCAACATGGTGAAGAAGTTGAAAGTCAACCAACAAGGTGAAGAAGTAGAAAGTCAAGCAACAAGGTGAAGAAATTGAAAGTCAACATATTGAAAAATAGCAAGTCAGGAATCCGCCTGAAAAACAGGGTGAAAAAATTGAAAACCAAGCAACAAGTTGAAGAAATTGCAAGTAAGGAGCCCGCCTGGAGAACAGGGTGAATAAATTGCAAGTCAGGAGCTCGCCTGAAGAATAAGGTGATGAAATAGCAAGTCAAGAGTCAAAGACGCTGCATAGATAGGATTTTTGTAATTTCATTTATGTTTTAACTTGTAATTTTAATTTTTGATGTAATGATAGAGCCACAGACTGAAACCTCGACGGGACCTCACTCGACCCTCCAACTCGGTTGTATTTCTTCTTTCTATTTCATTCTTCGAATAATGGTCGGGTCAAAATTTGATCTCGTTATCTACTTTTAATCTGAAAACGCTTTGTGTTTACACCTAAAAAGGGACATGATGTAGACACCTCATTTTGTCCCTCTCGAAGTTTAATTTTTATTCATTTTAGCTCACCTTATCACGTACTCTCACCCATTCTACACTTTTCCCAAAAGGAAACAAATACAACAAATCCTAACAAATTCAATCCCTAATAAATTTTATCTTAACCAACTCACACCCCACACCCTATACCCCTAACTCCCTACCCCACGGTTTCCTCACAATATACACACCACCTCACATAAACATAATACTCATGGGACCCACTAAAATAGGGGGACCGTCTTTTTCCATTCACAATACCCACCAGTACATAGGCACACAGGGAGCAGGGACTCCATTTTTCTTCTCTTCTACACTATTCACCATTGACACACAACAAAAACACAACAACACAAACTATTCTTGCACACACATATCTTCCATCATCACACATACACCCACACAGTATTCACTCATACACAATTCAAACAAAACCCCACACATACACTACCAAGCTCATACCTCACAACACATATAAACCTTCACAGATTCTCTCACTCACACTCCAAGTAACATAAACAATACACACCCAGTTGAGAACAAGAAAAACAGTGAGGGAAAGAGTGAAAACAAAAAAGAGAGGGTGAGATTGAACAATGAGAATTTAAGAGAGGGAGATGGAAGAAAGAGAGTGAAAAAAAAAGATAAAACAGAGGAGAAAAACAACATCTTAAGTTAGATTCTCTGGCGAATAGTTCTCTGGAATCATCCATCTCTTTCGGCCAACTCCATCGGAAAATCGTCCTGTCGCCCGTCACCTGAAACCAGTTGAAGCAATCCCATCGGAGAAAATCAAACCGGCGACCAAAATCCATCGCGACAATACACATACCTCTTAACGGTGCTCCGAGTTAGGTTCGGGTTAACGTGGTTATTAATTCTCGTCGATAACTTGAGTTGGACTCAGGTTGGTCATTGCTTTTTTATTCGGGTACAAAAATGGAATAAGAGGGCATATCGAGTTGGTGGTTTGAGGTTTGATTTGAGATTTCGATCGCGATTCAAGTCGAAAGAATTATTTCCATTGAAAAAGCATTTGGAGTCCAATTTTATCTTCTCTTCCTTTAATTTTTACGTGAATGTAAATGATTTGTTGCTTGACATGTTTGAATCTTTGTGGTGTGTTGGTTGCTATAATTGTGTGATTCATATGGTTGATGATGTGATTTAGAGATGCGTTTTGAAGTATATTAGAGTTTCTATAATTATCGAGACTTGATTAGTTGATTTTGTATCGAAATGAAGTAATCGTATGATTGAGAATGAAATTGGGGGCGTGGATTGAACACTGCAAAAAGGTGAATATTGATTGTTTTGATTCATTGATGATTGTTTAATTCGGAATGAGTATTGATGTTGTTAAAGGCAATAATATCATGATGGATTAAAATTGATAGGCAAAGTTTAGGTTCGGGTAGGCAAATTCAGGACTTATGGAATATTGGATGCTTGAAATATGTGTTGAATGACTTGGTATTATTGCTTTTTGGATCAAATGTATCATTTGGTCGGGGAATGCCCCGAGGTATTTGTGTTTATTCACCGGGGAATATCCCGAAGTATCATGTACGCAAAGGAGACTCTTGATCAAGGCCCGAGGCATAGGGTAAAGCATTGGAGTGTAGTTTAGGACTAGTGTAGGTTACCGTAGGTTTACATTTCAGTACCTTTTTATTTTGGTCTGTAATAAATTGGACTGGACACTACATTTTTGGGATTTGTTTTGTTTGTGTTTGTTTGTTTGATTATTGTGTGTTTTATGTGGTTTATACATTTATAGCGTTCGTACTAGCCGATATACCCCACGAAGCGATCGTGGTAGAACCACGGGATCGAGAGATGCCTAACACCTTCCCCTCGGTCAATAGAATTTCTTAATCGGAATCTCTATTCACGGATCAATTTTAAAGTCAAACCGTTTTGAAAAAGACACATTCAATTTATGTCAAGTGACGACTCTGAATTAATTGCAAAATTAATTCTTTTCAAAATAATTTTCTTTTGTCACTTAATAATAAAATCTTTTTTAAACTTTACAATATTATCTTTTTGGTTAAAAAAGGATGTGACAATACTATAACAAAGTTGTTTTGTCTGCTTTATGGTTAATGTTGTGCGATTTATTGTGAAGTGACCCACGGTCTCGGCCCGATAGAGGACGAAACACATGAGGTGTTGGTCTTATTATCTTTGGGTTGGACATCTGGGAAGAAAATAATTTGGGTAATGATCTTTTTCTTTTTCTCTTCCATTCTATTGTTTAAGCATTTTGATGGTTTTTAGTACGTGATGTATGGGTGCTTGCAGAGTTAGTCTTCTGATCTCATGAAATTAAGGACGAAGGCTATGAGCTTCAGCACGACGACAAATCATAAGAGTGTTTTCGGCTCTGTGACTTGTCCGTCAGATTTAGCGTTAACGTTGTACCTAAGGAAATTCCGAAGAGATTGTGCCAGAATCAGTTGGCAGTATATAGCTTCATTTATGATTTTTCTTTTTCGATAATGAAAGTTTTTTATTAATCACCATGTCTGTGTGCACCTGTACAAAACACAGTTTGACTTTTTCTTTTTTTAACGAAAGATGTGCCCAAGCCACCATCTTACTCTATAATAGGAATGACAATATTGAGCAGCTTTGGATCGTTCTGATTGTTTCAGATGCTTCAAGCGTGATTTTATTATATCATTTCTAATTAATTATTATAAATTATTTTATTAAAATATTATAATATTAATAATATTTAATAAAATGGTAGTTTTCAAAATGACTACTAAGTTCCTCAAAGTTACACTTATTATTATTTGAGATTTTTTTTTAGCTGCTTCAATCGTAATTTTAATGTATCACCTATAATTAATTATAATAAGTCATTTACGTATTTAAAATTAATAATAGTTAATAAAAAAATAAAACAAACATTTTTGACATGTCTGTTTTAGTTGGTTCGACGTAATTTTACTATATCACCCCTAATTAATTATTATGAGTCATTTAAGTATTAAAAATTAATATTAAAAAATTATTTTAAAGTCATCTAAGTTTTAAAAAATTAATAATATTTAATATTAAATTAACTTGACGTTTTATATGAGATCCACTTAATTTTTTTCAAAAGTATTTTTATATTAATTTTGTTATATCACTTCTAATTAGTTATTATAATTCATTCAATACATGTCTACTTCGCTGCTTCAATCATAATTTTATTATATCACCCCTTATTAATTATTATGGTCATCTAAGAATTGTGCCACTTAAATTAAAATAGAAGAAAAAATATTATAAATTACAATAATAAAAAAAATTATTTAAAAAATATAATTTACTATAAATGCTAGAAAATTTTGGACAGAAGAGTATAATAAAAAGTATTAAAAGAGATAAATAGTTAACATTTTAAAATATCTAAAAAAAATTAATCTGCCAAATATTTCTCAAAAATACGTAAAAAATACTATACATCACAATAATTAACAACTAAAAAAGTTTAGAGGTCGATATATCTTTTTGGCACAACTTCATTAGTCGTTTTCTCTGCCTTCATTTTTTCATCTATTTTAATTTTTTTATCTTAATTTTTTTAATCGGTTATATATTTCAAAAAAAAAAATCTGTAAATCACAATAATTAATAAATTAAAAATTTAAAAAATATAAATATTTGGCTGATTTTTAAAATTTTATCATTTCCACTTAAATTGAAATAGAAGAAAAAATATTATAGATCACAGTAATTAAAAACTTAAATTATTTATAAAATATAATTGACAATCAATGCCACAAAATTTGGAACAAGGAGAGTAACATATATTATTAAAATTTACATAAAATTTATTATAAATTACAACATTTAACAAATTAAAATATCTAAAAAAACTACTATATATTTTTAAAAATACGTAAAAATACTATAGATCATAATAATTAACAAATTTAAGAGATATAAAATATTTAATCAACTCTCAAAATTATATCAATGCCATTTAAATTAGAATAGTTAAAAATATAATTGAATATCAATGCCACAAAAGTTAAGACAAGGAGAGTAACATGTATTTTTCGAAAATCATATAAAAATCATTACAAATTATACTAGTTGACAGTTTAAAGTGTCTAAAAAAATAATTTGTTATATATTTCAAAAAAATACTTTAAAAGGTATTACAAATCATAATAATTAATAATTTAAAAAATTGTAAGGATATAAAGTATTTGGTTGACTACAGAAATTATTACTAGTGCTACTTAATTTGAAATAAAAAAAAAAGTATTATAAATCTCAATAATTAAAAAAGTTAAATTATTTTTAAAGTATAATTGGCTATCGATACTACAAAAGTTTGAACAAGGAGAGTAACATGTATTATTTAAAAATTACATAAAAAATAGTATAAATTACGATAGGTAACAATTTAGAATATTCAAAGCATACTAAAAATATGATTGATTATCTACATTTTATTTATGTCACATAAATTGAGACTAAAAAATAACAAATATCCCCGACATCTAGTATTTTTAAAAGGGTCAAAAAAATATTTATGATCAAATCCGCTGGGCCAGTTGTATTCTATATGAAGTTTCCTTGATGCGGATGTAAATGATTTATTTAATATGATGAAATGCGACTATTTTGTATGTTGCAGCATGTTAACAAGTGAGGCGTCTCAATAAAATTAGTAACTTAAAACTAAATTTTAATTTAAAGTGTTAAAATATACATATGCATATACGTAATAATTAAAAATTCATATGACCTTTTTTTTGTTTTTTCATAATTGTTGTGTTTTAGTATACTATGATATTTCACATAGTAATATTATTATTTATAACAGCAAGGATTGATTCAAGTTAAAAAGATGTTAACCATGTGTTTCAATACATTTACCTTGGGTATTATTGTAAAATTATTATTTATTACTTTAGAGATTTGATTAGTTTAGTTCAAAGTTTTAAAATATTTCTATTAAATGATGATAGTTATTTTATTTATATATTGATTTTGTACATTTTTTAAAACTATATTCAAGACGTCGAAAAGAAAAGAAAATTATAAACTTAACAATTAAAAGTTTTTTAGGCGTCAAAATTTTGGAGTCCTGAAACGAATTTACTTGTTTCACCCTGAGCCACCCCTTATAGCAAGGGTGCTTTTATACGGTTTAAAGTTCCAGATATGATGAAGCCAGAGATTGTGACATTTTCAACAATGGTTGGTGGTTTTTTTGGGTCAACTCAGGAGTTGTTCTTACCATGTTATCATTATAATGCTAAGACTAACTTAACTCTCTTCATCTTTTTGTATGCAACCACATCCAAATATCAAACAATTGGCATATGCTTAACAAGTTCTGTAGTGAGTTTACAGACATTTTGAGATAGAGATCCTCTTGTTCTCAAATGTGTTAACTTTTTTTTGTAGTTGCTCATTTTTTTCGTGTACATACAATTTCACTAACGTAGTTGCTTACGTGTTAATCTTTTTGTAGTTGTTGAATTTTGAGTATACATACAATTTCATTAGCGTAGTTGCTTACGTGTTAATCTTTTTGTAGTTGCTGATTTTTTTCGTGTACATTCCATTCACTAGCGTAGCTGCTTACGTGTTAATCTTTTTGTAGTTGCTGATTTTTTTCATGGACATACAACTCACTTGCATAGTTGCTTATACGTTAATCTTTTTGTAGTTGCTGATTTTTTTTCTTGTACATATAATTCGCTAGCGTAATTGCATACGTGTTAATCTTTTTGTAGTTGCTGATTTTTTTCATGGACATACAATTCACTATCGAAGTTGCTTACTCGTTAATCTTTTTGTAGATGTTGATTTTTTTCATGTACATACAATTTACTAGCATAGTTGCTTACGCATTAATCTTTTTTAGTAGCTGATTTCTTGTGTAGATACAATTTACTAGCATAGTTGTATATGCGTTAATCTTTTTGTAGTTGCTAATTTTTTCGTGTACATACAATTCACTAGCGTATTGGCTTACGCATCAATCTTTTTGCAGTTGTTTATTTTTTTCGTGTACATACAATTCACTAGTGTAGTTGCATATGCGTTAATCTTTTTGTAGTTACCAATTTTTTTGTAGTTGCCGATTTTTTTTGTGTACAAACAATTCACTAGCGTAGTTGCTTACGCGTTAATTTTTTTCTAGTTGCTGATTTTTTTCGTGCACATATAATTTCAGTAGTGTAGTTTTTTATTCGTTAATCTTTTTGTAGTTGCTGATTTTTTTCGTGCACATACAATTTCACTAGCGTAGTTGCTTACGCGTTAATCTTTTTGTTGTTATTGATTTTTTCATGTACATACAATTCACTAGCGTAGTTGCATACGTGTTAATCTTTTTGTAGTTGCTGTTTTTTACTGTGTACATACAATTTCAGTAGCGTAGTTGCTTATGTGTTAATTTTTTCACAATTTCACAATTGATTTTGCACTTTTGTATATCAAAAAGACACCATTTTTCTATGTAAACAACAATTTCTGCACAAAAAAAGTGAATTTTTCTCACTGAGCAACAATTTTTACACAACAAAGACTCGATTTTTCTCTGTGAGAAATAATTTTTGCACAATAAAATTAAATGGGTCGGGTCAGATCCGTTAGTTACCAATATTATCATTCCAAATCCAACGGATTCTTTTCACAACCGCCTCATAATTACTAAATTTAATAAGGAGGTGTAAGAGTAGTACTCAGCTGTCATTGTCAATAACTCCCTCCATTACTTTTCAATTGACATAGTTTTTTTTTTTTTTTTTTTTTTTAAAGTCTAATAATACAAATTTTGATTAACATTTTAAAATGTATTTATGAATAAATTGTAATTTATATAATTTTTTATATAATTTTTAACTATGTAAATTTTAATTTAAAAGTATTGAATTAATCTAATATAATTTAACTTTAAAAATTAGTTAAATTGAATTTCGATGAAATAAAACATTACAACTAAAAAACAACAGTAAAAATAATTATTAAGTTGTGATGTTTGTGTTTTAGTCCCTTGGGTATTGCAAGGGCACTTTATTTACACACTAGAGAACTTGATATAATTTTTAAAAATATTGAACGCTCAATATTCTAAAAATTTCTTGATCTAATTTATCATTAGTCCTTAAATTTTATAGTTTTTATGTTTTTAAGAAAATAAGAATTCTCAAAAAAAAGTTTCATAAATCAAGAGGTTAATACATAATTTTTTTTTAATACAATTCAAATATGTATTTAAGGATTCAATTTTTTTCTTGCTTTTATTAAACAACAAAGTTTTATTCGGATAATTTTTCTTCAATTCTATATTTTTTACATTTTATCCTTTCATAGTTCGTATTTAGCTTCTTCTTTTTTTAACTTTTCATCGTCATCCAAATAATTTTCTATTGCTAATTTTGTCTCGATCTATCCTTTGTTATAGTATTTTTGTCTCTAAATTATATTTTTTAAAAACTTTTTCTCTCTTCATTCGTTGTTGCTAGATCTACGACTAATGATAACGATGACGAAATCGAGATACTTGAGGTTTATTCAAATTAGATACGCTGTAATGATGTATATGTTTGAAAGTATGACAAAAATTATATATCAGAGTGCTTTTTCGCGTTACTGATACATACGATTTATGTATCGGATAAGACCTGTGTTATTGATACATAAGAATTATGTATTGGAATGAATGTCTCGTGAAAATATAACAAAAATGACGTATCAAAATGCTTTTTTGTGTTAATGATACTGTAACACCCTACATGTTCGGGCTAAAATTTGAACCGTCCTTCATACAAGTATAGACCCAAATTTAATGATTTCTATTTTGATATAAGTATCAATATTAACTTCTTATCAATTCCTTAGGGAGGGGACATCTTTGTAGTCGGATTGAGGTCATAGAAATCTCCTAGCTCAAAGTTGAGTTGCGAACTTTCCTATCGATTGAGTTTTAGTAGAAATTCTTACTTGGGTCAACTTTCAACGACCATTACTCCTAGAATATAATAAGTTAAGTGGCTTACTATATACTAAATTAAAGGTCTTTGAGCCTTCTTTCCAAAGCAACTGGCTATTCGTCAATTCGAGTCCGAAGGAAAAAGTTATGGGTATTTTAATGAGGCGCTGTCCAGGGTGAGCGATTGGACGAGCACGAGCGAGGCACGACTGATGCTGCGCGATTTGGCCCGCAAGGCATAGCTGGGGCCGTGTGATTGGGCCTGCAAAGCGACCCCCTCCCCCCTCTCCCCCTTCCCAGACGTAAAAATACATTTTTCTCTTATTAAATAAAGGATAACTTACATAAATCCCTGAATCTTTAAGTGATATTACATAAAATTCTGACTATTTTATTAATTACATTTTATCCCAGTTTTTTAAAATGGTGATACATATGTTATATGGTGATACATATAAAAAAGTGATACATTTGAAACTAACAAGATATTTATTTAAGAAAATAATAGATTCTCTTTTATTCATTGTATTCTTTAATTTAAGGAAAGATATCTAATTTTTCTTTTTTTTTAGATTTAATTTAGGCATTTTAATTATGTTTTTTTTTTCCGTCTTTAATTATAAAAAATATGTTTTTTTTTGGTCTTTTTTCTCTTTTTTCCTCTTTAATTTTAGTCTGTTTTTTTTAGATTTAATTTTAATTATGTTTCAATTATGCTTTTAGTCTTTTTTTTAATATTATTACTTTTGTTTCCTACACTGACTACACTGTTACCTTTCATTAATAACATATGAATCACCAAATAATTGAAATAAATAATTGTATCTATCATATGAATCACCATAATACCATATATATGACCCATTAATATCATATGAATCACCCAACAATTGAAATAAATAATTGTATCTACCATATGAATCACCATAATACCATATATATGAATCACTCAATAATTGAAATAAATAATTGTATCTACCATATAAATCACTATAATACCATATATATCACCCATTAATATCATATGAATCACCCAATTATTGTATCTACCATATGAATTACCATAATACAATATGTATCACCCGTTAAAATCATACAAAATATATCTATCGTATGAATCACCATAATACCCATATAATGATATCATATTTATCATTCATATGAATCACCATTAAAAAAAATAAACATGTATGAATAACTAAATAAATTTATATATGTATCAATAGATTTTTTTAAAAAAAAATGGGAGAGATTTTAGGAGGGAAAAAAAAAAGTTGCATGCAGTAATGGAGGAGAAAAAATCAGGAAGGAAGGTGATTTAAGTATTAATGGAAGAAAAAAATCAGGAAGCAGGATGATTTAATTGTTGATAATTAGGAAAATATTTTAGGGAAGAAAATCTTGAATGCGAATTTGACACGATATAGGAGAAGCCGCCCTTTATAAAAAATTATATTATTATATTTATATTATTTTTAATAATTTTAACAATAAATTTATATTATTTGTAATAATAAAAGGGGGTTCCGACATATTAATATATAGTGAAGTGTTCCCCCAGATTCAGAACTTTTTTTCGATACTCACTAATAATCCTAGTGATTAGATTTCTATGCTTAGTCTGATAGGAAATAAGATATTCAAATAAATAATTTTATAGAAAATGACTATTCATCTATTGTATTTTCATGCAAATAGGGGGCAAGAAAACTCTACGGAAACTCGATGAAAAGATAGTGATTTAATTCGATGTTGTTTACGAAGGAGTTCGAACGCAGGTGTGGGCTAAATAAATCAATGGGTAGTCTTGATCCTATTGAAAATACCAGTGAAGATCCAAATCGAAAAGTAAAAAACATTCCTAGTTGCGGTAATATTGATTATTTATTCGGCGTTAAAGACATTCGAAATTTCATCTCTGATGACACTTTTGTAGTTAGTGATAGGAATGGAGACAGTTATTCCATCTATTTTGATATTGAAAATCAGATTTTTGAGATTGACAACGATCATTCTTTTCTTAGTGAACTAGAAATTTCTTTTTATAGTTATCGAAACTCGAGTTATCTGAATAATGGATTTAGGGGCGAAGATCCCTACTACAATTCTTACATGTATGATACTCAATATAGTTGGAATAATCACATTAATAGTTGCATTGATAATTATCTTCAATCTTAAATCTGTATAGATACTTCCATTATAAGTGGTAGTGAGAATTACAGTGTCAGTTATATTTATAGTGCCGTTTGAGGTGGTGAAAGTAAAAATAGTAGTGAAAACGAGGGTTCCAGTATACAAACTAGTATAAAGGGCAGTGATTTAACTATAACAGAAAGTTCTAAGGGCAGTGATTTAACTATAAAAGAAAGTTCTAATGATCTCGAGGTAACTAACAAGTACAGGCATTTGTGGGTTCAATGCGAGAATTGTTATGGATTAAATTATAAGAAATTTTTAAAATAAAAAATGAATATTTGTGAACAATGTGGATATCATTTGAAAATGAGTAGTTCAGATAGAATTGAACTTTTGATCGATCCGGGTACTTGGGATCCTATGGATGAAGACATCGTCTCTTTGGATCCCATTGAATTTCATTCGGAAGAGGAGCCTTATAAAGATCGTATTGATTCTTATCAAAGAAAGACAGAATTAATCGAGGCTATTCAAACAGGCATAGGCCAACTAAACGGCATTCACGTAGCAATTGGGGTTATGGATTTTTAGTTTATGGGGGTAGTCTGGGATCCGTTGTCGAAGAAAAAATCACCTATTTAATTGAACACGTTGCCAATTAAATTTTACCGGGTGGGGGGGGGGGGGGGGGGGGGGGGGGGGGCATTCAGGAAGGAAGTTTGAGCTTGATGCAAATGGCTAAAATATCGTCTGCCTTATATGATTTTCAATTAAATCAAAAATTATTTTATGTATCAATCCTTACATCTCCGACAACTGGTGGAGTGACAGCTAGTTTTGGTATGTTGGGGGATATCATTATTGCCGAACCCAATGCCTACATTGCATTTGCAGGTAAAAGAGTAATTGAACAAACATTGAATAAAACAGTACCCGAAGGTTCACAAGTAGCTGAATACTTAGTCCAGAAGGGTTTATTCGACCTAATTGTACCACGTAATCTTTTAAAAAGTGTTCTGAGTGAGTTATTTAAGCTCTACGCCTTTTTTTCTTTGAATCAAAAGTCAAGCAAAATCAAGTAGAGCACTAAGGCCATTATTTATTTTATTTATATTTGTAGCAAAAAAGTAGTTAGTTTATCGGAATCAAAGTAAATAAGATAATGGCCTTAGTGCTCTACTTGATTTTGCTTGA
>NC_061113.1:14804211-14804505 GCF_002878395.1 Capsicum annuum | reverse complement strand
CAGGAAGGAAGTTTGAGCTTGATGCAAATGGCTAAAATATCGTCTGCCTTATATGATTTTCAATTAAATCAAAAATTATTTTATGTATCAATCCTTACATCTCCGACAACTGGTGGAGTGACAGCTAGTTTTGGTATGTTGGGGGTTATCATTATTGCCGAACCCAATGCCTACATTGCATTTGCAGGTAAAAGAGTAATTGAACAAACATTGAATAAAACAGTACCCGAAGGTTCACAAGCAGCTAAATACTTATTCCAGAAGGGTTTATTCGACCTAATTGTACCACGTAAT
>NC_061113.1:14788952-14801211 GCF_002878395.1 Capsicum annuum | reverse complement strand
TTACTGACTATTGTCGAATTGGATAGTATCATGATAGGTCAAGTGGGCAGGCAATCATAGGTTCGGGTAGGCAAAATTTAGAAATAAGTGTTTTGTTGGATGTTTGAATGTGGAGTATGTGTTGAATGTTTTCTACTTTATCGCATTCGATGCAAATGTATTCATTTAGCTGGGGAATGCCCCGAGGTCTTCTGTACTTATTCACCGGGGAATGCCCCGACGTATCATGTTGGCGGAAAATGATCGTGATGAAGGCCCGCGGCATCGGGTAAGGCATTGGAGCTTAGTCTAGATTTAGTTTAGAATAGGATTTATATTTTCGTATTTTTGGACTGTATAATTGGACTGGACTTTACTTTTTGGATTGTTTTGTTTTGTTTATTGTTTGATTATTTTGCGTGCTTTTGTGTGGTTTATACATTTCTTAATGTCAATCTAGCTGATACGCTCTAACAAGCGACCGTGGTCAAACCACGGGATCGAGGGGTGCCTAACACCTTCCCTTCGGACAACAGAATTCCTTAGCCGGAGTCTCTGTTCGCAAACCGGTTTAAAGAGTCAAATGGTTTTGAAAAGGGTTTTCCAATGGTGACTTGGCACACCAGATTATGCCAAGTGGCGACTCTGAATAAAAAATGTAAATAATCCTTTTTTGAAACAAATTTTCATCTTTTGTCACTTTAATAATTAAAACCCTTTCGAACTTAAAAAAAGACTAAATCTCTTTTTTGGAGTACGTTTAAAAAAGGGGTGTGACAGCTCTGGCGACTCTGCTTGGGACTGTATGAGAATTCGAGCTATTTTTGGAGTCGTATCAGCTTTGTTTGGCATTATGAGTGTATAAGCATTGTTTGTGGTTATTATTTGTGTTATTTTCACTTTTGTGTGTTTTCGTGCTCTTTGTTTATAGTATTTATCCTATGTGTTACCGCTTTATATCTGTCATCATGAGTCCACCCCTCGGCCTTCTTTCTGCAACGAGTTCGTAGTACACGTGTTGTACACAACCTCTAGTTGAGTCACCCTTATTTTAGGGGGGAAGACGTCGGTGTTATGGAGTAGGTGGAAAGCAAAGTAGCCACTATCGACCATACGCTCTCCCGAACAGCCTTGTTAGTGATACACAAGGTAGGTCAGCCTTTAGGTCATGCTTATTTACATCATACGGAGACCTAGCGGGACCCACATGGCCCTTTGTAGGAGACTCCCCTTTAAAGCATCTCTACGTGCTAACTGTTGCATTTTTAAGAGTAACGTGGTCATTTGACGGACTGATTTTTGAAAAAAAAAATTGTTAGGAGTAAGGTGCGTAGGCAAAAACGAAAAAAAAAAGTGAGTCGAAAAGAATGAAAAAAAATGAATGACGTAGTTTATTTTAGAATTCTTTATGGCTTTGGTTCTTCACAATCCAAAAACTCAAAAAGATTTTTTTACGTTTTGCATTTGTCTTCTCAAAGTACCGTAAATTAAAAAAAAAAGAAAAAAAAAGAAGAAAAGTTTTGTTTGCCTTTTCTACTTATTTGTCTAAAACAAAAATACCAAAAAGATTTTTTTTCATAATTGGTGGTGTTAGTCTTAGTTAAAGTGTCTACCTGAAAATCCAAAAGTTTTTTTTTTCGTTTGTTTTTGGTAGTGTCTCTTAAGTTAGGGTCAATTTATTAGGTAATCGTTAATTGTCCAATCTGGACGAACTACGCATACCTGATTCTCTTCCCTCGGGTTGGGATACGTAGGCAACCCTCGGTGGGTTCGGTAATTTTTGTGTCGGCCTTTGTCTTAGTATTAGCCTAGGTCTCTCACCCCGTAATCTAAAGTTGTTTGCCAAGTAGACTGATTTCGCTCAGTACTTCTGTTCGACAAATTGGAGTCATGGATGTGGTCTGTCCCATCGACATGTGCTTGCGTCAAAAATCTCAAGGGTTGGGAATCTTCTACTCCTGTCGAATTTTTGAGATAACATCTTGTGTGTTATTACAGTATGGATTTGTCCACCAAGTCTAGAATTCTGATGGTTGTCAAGGTGCCCAAAAAGTTAATCAAATGGTGGGAAATGTTTAACTATGTTGATCAGCAGAAACTGGTTAAAATATTAGGTGATCTTACAGAACTTCTGCATGTTACCCCTCGTCCAGATTTAATAGAAGCTTTGTTGACCTTTTGGGATCCGAGTAGTTTGGTATTCAGGTTTGGGGAAAGTGAAATGACTCCTACTTTGGCAGAAATATCAGATTTGTTGCATTTGCCCTATATCGAGAAGGATATGATCCGAGCACGAAATCATACTGGCGTAAGATTTTTGCTGTCTTGTGGTTTAAAAAATAAGGGTATCCGTTTGGGTTGTTTAAGTGACTCGTGGGTTTCCCTAGATTTTTTGTTCGCTAGATTTGGGCCCTCGGAAGGTTTTGATTGCTTTTGGGATAAATTTCATGTGACTAAGGAGAAGTGGGAGAGAAAGCATCTTGAAGTCTTCACCCTCGCTTTGTTAGGTACTTTGGTGTTTCCACTAGAGGAAAGACGTATTAATACCCGTTTTCAATCTGTAGTGATGGCCCTATTTCATAAGGATCAAAACGACAAGGGCATTAATCAAAAGGGAAGGTTCACTCTCATACCCATGATCTTAAGAGAAATATATAAGGCTTTAACCGAAGTGAAGGGGGAAAGGAGATTTTTTGAGGGCAGTAACCTGATATTGCAGTTATGGGTGATGGAGCATTTACATGCAGTTAGACCAGACGTGTTGGATCGTTGTATTCCCAATCGAGTGAAAGCCATGGACTCCAGGTTGCGTTTGGATAAATTCTCATTACCCGTGGGAGTCGACGCTTGGATTGAATTTCTTGAGTCAAGAACCAGGGATAACATTTTGTGGACTTATCTGTGGCTTCGCCCAAAGATAGTATTGTTGGGTTATCATACGCAGCTACCTTTAGTCATGTTAGGGCTCAATTGCACTAGACCATACAGTCCTTCTAGGGTAATGCATCAGTTGGGTAGGCTGCGGGACGTGCCACCAGCAGTGGATATTCTGAAGGATGTTGAGTACTTCAAGGACCAAGACTTAGGTGAGAGCAAGTACGAGCAGTTTTGGAAGCATGCGACAAAGTTAGGTGTGGACACACTTAAAGAAAGTTTGGATAATCCGGGGTACACTCAGGGATATGGGGTCTGGCTTCAATCTATCCCTCGGGGTATCAGTCAACCCTTACCAGCGCAGCTTAGAGGGAGAATACCGGAAGAATGCATAGTATATGACCATCAGGATGAAAGTATAGGGTCCAAAGTGGAAACACTGAGAGTTCAGTTAACAGATTTGTTCAAGACGGTAGAAAGGTGTCAGAATAATCTTTCCAAGTGCACTCCTCATGAGGCAGGAATACGAGCCCGAAGCTTCTTCCCCAATATCAGGGTGTCTTTACAGGATATGCTACAAAGTTTAAATGGGAGAAAGAGAACTTCAGAGGCAGGTTCATATCAGCCAGGGTCATCACGCAGAGCACCAGTCTGAAAGAGCACTTCTTATCTTTATTCAGTTTGAGTCTTTTATGTGTCTGACATTGTAAGGGGGTGTCTGCTTTAAGTCGAAGTCAAGTTGTTTTGGGTATTAGAGTCTTTACTAGTAATTTCACCTGTGTCGTCTTAGGGGTCTATAGTGTTATTTCGTATTTGTTGTTTAGTTTTAAAGTGGTCCCAAACTTTTGTACGTTTTTGTTGTTTTCTTTCTTCAAAATGTTTTGATGTTACGTTTTTCCCTGGTTTGTTTATTTTCGTTTTCGTAAAAAAAAAAAGTGGGTAATGTTTATGCACATGTTGCCTGAACTACGCAAGATCTGATTCATGTACAACATGATACGTAGGCAACCTACTTTTGGGTTCGATCTAATCATTTTATTTCGTTGTTTTTCATTAATTTTTCTCTTTTACAGAGAAACAAAATTCATAAAGAATGATAAAATAAAGGTAGATAACGAGAGAAAGGAAAAGAACAGAGATGGATACGAAAAATAATAGTAATAATAATAATAAGTGTAGAAAAAAGTGTAGACAAAAATCAGGATGATGTTAAAATGACCTCGCTACCCTCAAAAGCTGGTAGAAATGAACATGAATTTAGGACAATTTTACCAATGTGATTCCCATGCTTGTTGTGTGCCCTAATCCTAACGGATGTCGTCTTTAATGAGCATGTTCTTTCAGATAACAGTGGTAGGTTTGCAGCACTCTGGCTAGTCACCCATACTTCACTAGATCCAAAGCAAAGCTCGCCATGGCTAGCAGGGAGATTGAAAATTCGCTCATTGACCCGGATCAGGATCACAGGGAAGAAAGTTCTGAACACAATAATGAGGTAGTAAGGCTCAGGCAACAATTGATAGATTTACATCGGGCATGGGCCAGCAGAATGTCTCCTTCTCCGCTCCCTAAAGGTCTTGAGAATATCTCTAATTGCCCACCGCTCTCTCAGGTGCAGTTCTCTGCTCCTACTGAGTCACCTGAGCACGCGCCAGGATTCACTCCGCTACATTATTATCCTGGCAGTTCTGGTGTGCCCTTGGCCGCTCCCCAATCAAGACCAACTGCTCAGCCAGCGCCACCGATCACATGGTATTCGCAGCTCCGCCACCACGTGAAACTCCCCTATATGCTGTGCGTCTCATAATGAGGCTTCCTAGGTCTGCCAGTGAGCCAGTACTAAAGGTTCCAGATAGTCAGTATTATGCCCTTGAGCCTACTTTGCAAATGAATGAACTGTATGGGTATACTCAGCCGCCTGCATTTCCATTTGATACGGAGAAACCTGTCGCAACAGAGGAATAGGATATCGTACCTCAGAAATTGAAAAGTTTAGAACAAGCTATGAGAAATTTGCAAGGAATCGGAGATTATAGGAGTGTTTCCTATAAAGATCTTTGCATATTCCCAGACATCAACCTTCCCCCCGATTTTAAGATGCCTAAGTTCGAGAAGTATGCAGGATAAGGTGATCCCGTGGTACACTTGAGACGTTATTGCAACCAGTTGAGGGCTGCAGGAGGAAAGAAAGAACTGCTCATGGCCTTCTTTGGTGAGAGTCTTTCAGATCTGGCCTCAGAATGGTTTATCGATCGAGACATCGATAAATGGAACAGCTGGGATAATTTGGCTTCTGAATTTGTTCAATATTTTTAGTACAACATCAACCTGATTTGGGATGAAAAATCCTTGGCCAACATGAAGTAGAAGAGTACCAAAGGTTTTAGGGAATACGCGATAAGGTGGCGTTAACAGGCCGCTAGGGTAAAGCCTCCAATGAAAGAAAGTATGTTGGTAGAAGTTTTCATTCAGGCCCAGGATGAGACTTATTTTCAACATTTACTTCTGGCAATGGGAAAGTCTTTTATGGAAGTCCTCAAAATGGGGGAGATGATAGAGGACGGAATTAAGACCGGTCGAATAGTGAGTTTTACCGCTTTAAAAGCCACCACACAAGCGATTCAAGGTGGATTTGGTGCATTTGGAGGTAAAAAGAAGAAAGAGGACGTGGTGACTGTTGTAGCTGGAACCCATTCCTATCCCAAAAGACCACCTCGCCCCAATCTCCAAGCCCAAGTTTATGCCTAAGCTCTATATATTCCTCCCCACCATTAATACCCTTCACAAAACCCTTTATATTCCATTCCACCACCCCCGTACCCAGTATATAGCGCGCAGCTATATGCCCAAACCCCTTCTTACCCACAGTGGCGCGCGCAAGCTCCACAAAATCCCCCATTCGCTCCACCAATTACCAAAACCCCTCCAAACCCAGTTTTCAGCCTAGGCCCGAGTATAAGAAGGAGAAGACGGTCAAAAATTAATTCAAACCTTTTGGGGAGTCATATGCTAGCTTGTTTGATAGGTTGAGAAAGTTGAAGGTTTTAAGCCCAATTCAAGGAAGGCTTTCAAATCCACCGTCGAGGAATCTCGATTATTATTTAAGGTGTGCATACTGTTCTGACATGCCAGGCCATGATATTGAGAAATGCTGGCATTTAAAGAGATCTGTTCAAGATTTAATTGACACAAATCAGATGCTGGTCCAGGCCTCGAAGGGTCCAAACATTAATCAGAATCCATTGCCAACCCATGCTGACGCCAATATGTTAGAATTGATATATGACGGGAAAGAGTCTTCGAGGGGTTATAAGCCTATTGTCAAGATACAGACCATTGAAGAGAAATCGGTGAATGTAGCGGAGTCTTTGAAAGCAATGTCATTAAATCGAGAAGGAATCAGAGAAGATAAAGCCCAAGAAAGCACAAAGAAACCCCTGATCACAGTACAAGGCGCCAGAAGGTATGTTGATTTAAGTCAGGGTAAACCTAAGTTGACAGTGGTGGGAGCTCTGAGTCGGCCCATCTTGACGGTGAAAGGAGCACTGGCAGCGCCTATTATCCTCAAATTAGTGGCCTAACCTCCGATAGTTGATACAAAAAGGATTCCCTGGAATTATGGGCGGACTGTGATGACCTATCACGGAAAGAAGTTGTGGAAGATGTAGATGAGGTAGGGGGTTTAACTAGGTCAGGAAGATGCTTCGTGCCTGAAAGCTTAAGAAAGTCCCAGCCAACGGTGAGTGGACCATCATCTATCAAAAAGCCTATCACCGAAGAAGAAGCCGAAGAATTTTTGAAAAAGATGAAATTGCCAGAGTATTCAATATTAGACCAGTTGAAGAAAACCCCTACTCAAATTTCCCTTTTATCTTTGCTGTTGCACTCCAAGGAGCATCGTGATATTTTACTGAAGGTATTAAATGAAGCATATGTTCCAAGGGAGATTACAATCAACCAGCTTGAGAAAATGGTTGGAAAAATCTTTGAGGTCAATCGGATCAGCTTTTCTGACGATGAATTGCCTGTTGAAGGTACAGGGCATAACCGGGGCCTTTACATTACAGTGAAGTGTGAAGATTTCTACGTCACTCATGTTATGATTGATGGAGGTTCAGGTGCAAATATTTGGCCTATTTCTCCTTTACAAAAGTTGAATATTGGTGCTGACAGGTCAGGGCCAACAATGTATGTGTTAGGGTTTTCGATGGTGCTAAATCAAATTCCATTGGCGAAATAGAACTAATGTTTACCATAGGGCCTGTTGAGTTCACCATAGAGTTTTAAGTATTGAATGTAGACTCCTCTTACAATCTGTTGTTGGGAAGGCCATGGATCTACAAGGCCAAGGCAGTTGCATCTACACTGCACCAAATGATTAAGTTTGAGCATGACAGGCAAGAAGTAGTTATTCATGGTGAAGGAGATTTGTTAGCCTACGAAGATTCTCCCTTGTCTCTTATTGAAGCAAATAACGTAGAGGATGCATTCGTCTTTTAAATTTTTGATACAGTGCCAGTGAATCGTATCCTTGAATGGCAGGCTATACCGGGACCGCAATTGTCTTTTTCTTCTATCATGATGGGGAGTGAACTTTGGAAATACGGACTTGATCCAGGAAAGGTTTTGGGAGCATCTCTGCACGGTATAGTTCATCCCATATGTCCGAGTGAGAATGTGGGCACGTTTGGTTTAGAATTTGAGCCTACAACTGAAGATCTGAAGAAAGCCAAGGGAAGGAAAAAGGAAATATGTTCACTCCCTCGCCCAATGCTACTATTCAGTGAATCATTTGTTAAGAGCGGTGTCACAAAACATGTGGAATTTGAAGTTGAATTGGTTGATGACTTCCAGAACCTTTTTATTGAAGTTGATATGGTCGAAGCAAGAGAAGGTACCAGTATGGCAGACGTGCAATTCATAGGTCCAGCTGTCTGGCTCAATAATTGGGAAGTCACTCCTCTCCCCGTCAGAAGGGAGTTTTGGTAGTTTATTTTGTTTTTCTTTCTGTTTATCCGAGTTATTTCAGGGTTGTAATTCGGATTTTAGTTTTTTTATGTATTGTTGGCATCTATGTTTAAACCCTTCTATCTTTTTATTTAATGAAATGCAATGTCCCTTTTGTTTCGTGTCTAATATATTTTGTTTTTCTTTTCTTACACAGTTCTCTTTATGCTGATTCTAATGACATGACATGCATGGTGAATTTTCAGCCTGATCTTAAAATCCAAACTAATCAAGATGTAATGAAGCAGGATGGGGGAATATGATGAAGAAAAAGCACTAGAAGAAATAATCAAAGAGTTGGAACAGTTTGAAGACAAACCGAATCCTAATTTGAATGAGACTAAGCCAATAAATCTAGGGGATCAAGAAGGTGTTAGGGAAACTAAAATCAGTATACATGCTTTGCCACAACTAAAAGATGAAATGATTCAAGCATTAATGGATCATAAGGATGTTTTTGCATGGTCTTATAATGATATGCCTGGTTTAAGCACTGAATTAGTGGCTCACAAATTGCCAACTGATCCCGCATTCCCTCCTGTCAAACAGAAGTTGAGGAAGTTTAAAACAGATGTAAGTATTAAAATTAAAGAGGAAATCATGAAACAACTTGAAGCCAAAGTAATTCGAGTAGCTCGCTATCCCATGTGGTTATCCAATGTTGTTCCCGTACCAAAGAAAGATGGCAAAATTCCAGTATGTGTTGATTACCGTGATTTGAACAGCGCAAGTCCGAAAGATGATTTTCCACTACCCAACATCCACATTTTGTTTAACAACTGTGCTAAACACGAGGTTGCCTCTTTTGTGGATTGCTATGCCGGATATCACCAGATCATTATGGATGAGAAGACGCAGAGAAGACATCTTTTATCACACCATGGAGAACTTATTGTTATCGAGTGATGCCGTTTGGTTTGAAGAATTCTGGAGCAACATACATGAGAGCCATGACCACTATGTTTCATGACATGATGCATAAGGAGATTGAGGTCTACGTGGATGGTGTGATTATTAAGTTAAAAAGTCAGGCCGACCATGTTAAAGATTTAAGAAATTTCTTTGAAAGGCTTCGCAGGAATAATCTCAAACTCAACCCGGCAAAATGTGTATTTGGAGTTCCATCTGGAAAACTGTTGGGGTTTGTAGTCAGCCGTCGGGGAATAGAATTGGATCCCTCAAAAATCAAAGCCATTCAGGATTTGCCCCCGCCCAAGAATAGAACGGACGTGATGAGTTTTCCTGGTAGACTGAACTACATTAGTAGGTTTATTGCTCAACTCACAACCACTTGTGAGCCCATATTCAAGTTGCTAAAAAAGAGTGTTGCGGTAAAATGGACTGAAGAATGTCAGGAAGCGTTCGATCGAATCAAAAGATATTTGTCAAATCCGTCCGTGCTGGTAACCCCAGAGCCTGGTAGGCCTTTGATCTTATATTTATCAGTCATGGATAATTCTTTCGGTTGTGTCCTGGGTCAACATGATGTCACAGGAAAAAAAGAGCAGGCTATTTATTATCTTAGCAAGAAGTTCACCGCATATGAGGCCAGGTATACTCTTCTTGAAAGAACATGTTGTGCCCTAACTTGGGTAGCACAGAAGTTGAAGCATTATCTCTCATCCTATACTACTTATATCATCTCCCTCATGGATCCTTTGAAGTATATCTTTCAGAAGCCTATGCCAACGGGTCAATTAGCAAAGTGGCAAATATTGCTTACCGAGTTTGACATTATTTCTGTGACTTGAACCGCCATGAAAGCCCAAGCCTTGGCAGATCATCTTGCTGAGAATCCCATCGATGAAGAGTACGAGCCATTAAAAACATATTTTCCTGACGAAGAAGTGTCGTGTATCGATGAAGTAGTTATAGATGCTGATCCAGGTTGGAGGTTATTCTTCGATGGAGCTGTCAATATGAAAGGAGTCGGGATAGGTACGGTTCTTATCTCTGAATTGGGATAGTATTTCCCGATAACAGCACAATTTTGATTTTATTGTACTAACAATATGGCAGAGTATGAAGCCTGCATTCTTGGTTTGAGGTTAGCTGTTGATATGAGAGTCCAAGAATTATTGGTGTTGGGGGATTCGGATTTGCTCGTTCATCAAATTCAAGGCGATTGGGAGATGCGAGATTTGAAGCTCATCCCGTATCGACAATGCTTGCAGGAGCTATATCAACGGTTTGTGTTAGTAAAATTTAGGCATATTCTAAGGATTTGTAATGAAATTGCTGATGCTTTAGCCACTCTATCTTCAATGCTCCAACATCTTGACAAAGCCTACATCGATCCAGTGCATATACAAAGTAGTGCTTAACATGCTTACTGTAATGCGGTTAAAGAAGAGCTCGATAGAGAACCCTGGTTCTTGGATATCAAGCGGTACATTCAGTTAGGAGAATATCCAGCATATGCCACCAACGATCAAAAAAGGACTATTAGGCGTTTGGCTAGTGGATTTTTCTTAAGTGGGGGAATCTTGTATAAGAGAACCCCAGATTTGGGACTTTTGAGGTGTGTAGATGCAAAAGAAGCCTCGGCAATCATGGTTGAAATACACTCTGGAGTATGCGGGTCGCATATGAACGGTCATGTCTTATCAAAGAAGATTCTTCGAGCAGGTTATTACTGGCTTACTATGGAAAGAGATTCTATTAAATTTGTTCAAAAGTGCCATCAATATCAGGTACGCAGTGATCTGATATGTTCTCCTCCTGTTGAGTTGCATGAAATGGCCGCTCCATGGTCGTTCGTGGCCTAGGGAATGGATATGATTGGACCAATTGAGCCGAAGGCATCAAATAGGCGTAGATTCATTTTGGTAGCCATTGACTACTTCATAAAGTGGGTAGAGGCAGTAACTTTCAAGTTAGTGACAAAGAAGGCTGTGGTAGATTTTGTTCATGCCAATATCATTTGTAGATTTGGAATTCCTAAGATGATCATTACAGACAATGCTGGCAATCTCAATAGTCATTTGATGCAAGAAGTATGTCTACAGTTTAAGATTGCACATCGAAATTCTACTCCATACCGCCCCAAGGCCAATGGCGCTTTTGAAGCGGCCAATAAGAATATAAAAAAGATACTGCGAAAGATGGTACAAGGATCTAGACAGTGGCATGAAAAGTTGCCGTTTGCATTGCTAGGTTATCGCACCACTGTTCGCACTTCAACAGGGGCAACTTCATATTTATTGGTGTATGGGACAGAAGCGGTCATCTCTGCAGAAGTTGAAATTCCCTCTCTTCGAGTCATTGTAGAAGCAGAGATTGATGATAAAGAATGGGTAAAACTCCACTGGAACATTTGAGTTTGATTGAGGAAAGAAGGCTAACGTCTGTGTGTCATGGCTAGTTGTATCATAAGAGGATAGCTCGAGCGTATAACAAAAAGTTCCGTCCCAGGAATTTTGAAGTTGGTCAGTTGGTATTGAGACGTATCCTTTCACACCAAGTTGAAGCGAAAGGCAAGTTCTCCTCTAACTAGCAAGGTCCCTTTGTTGTGAAGAAAGTGTTGCTCAATGGAGCCTTATATTTGACAGATGTTGAAGGCAAAATGGAAGAAATGGCTATCAATGCTGATGCGGTCAAAAGATACTATGTATGATATTTGATCCTTTGTTGAGTTTATTGCATGTTTATGTACTTGCATTTTTGAAGATTGATATGATGAAGGCATTTTATTCTTCTATCCAAACATGGTGTCATCCTTTGTTTACCCGTTTGAGCTTCTTTTTCTTTCTTTCATATCCCTCTTTTGGAATCAAAATAGAGTCAAAGATAAATGTCGAGGAAATGAGAATAAAAGAAAGAGTTCAAAAATTAATTAAAAAAAATCAAAATAAAATCAGAACAAAAAACAAGCTGATGGAACTACGTCCGACCTGATTGTCCTCTCTCGGGAGTGAGATACATAGGCTTCCCTATTTCGGGCTCTGTCCAACCAAATAAAGATTTAAGATTCACCCAGTCAACAAAACTGGGGCATGAGTTAATGTGTTGCTTGAGTCGATTCCAAAAGTTGTAAGTCCCACCCCCATTTCAAGTATCGTTTGAGCCTCCTACCATCTTTTCTAACCTTAACCAAAAGCCAAGTTACAACCAAAGAAAGTCCTTCAGATCAATTTTTATAATGTTGAGGCTAAGAATGCAATGGATATGATGATACATTGTGAAGTACCACTTGTCTCCCTCAACATAAGAAATCAGCAAAGAAATACAAAAATGAGAGAGTCTTATTGGTGAAAACTCCCGTGGGCATCATAAGGCGATGGTGAGTTGAGAAAAATGAAAATGAGAGAGTCTTATTGGTGAAAACCCTTGCAGGCACCATAAGGCGATGGTGAGTGGAGAGAAATAAAAATGAGAGAGTCTTATTGGTGAAAACCCT
>NC_061113.1:14787803-14788852 GCF_002878395.1 Capsicum annuum | reverse complement strand
GTCTTATTGGTGAAAACCTTAGCAGGCACCATAAGGCGATGGTGAGTGGAGAGAAATAAAAATGAGAGAGTCTTATTGGTGAAAACCCTCACGGGCACCGTAAGGCGATGGAGAGTTCAAGAGAAAAGTAAAAAGTGAGAAGAAAGAGATTTGTTGGCGAAAGTCTTTTAAGATGTCGTCAATCGAATGTGATGTATGAGTCCAATGGATTTGAAGAAGCGGCTCAGCGGCAAAGGCACGAACTCAACAACAAATGGGGAGTTTGGATAGGAAGATCAGGCAGCTCAATCCAAAATGCATGTCATACTCATTGGCGTTGGTTGTCGTATTCAGATAAGTTTTTTTTTGTGGGACATTGCCCTTTTCTTTCATTTACATATTCATGTTTTTTGTCTTTTTATGTCATTTATCAAAATAAAAGTCACCATCATTTTTTTACATTTTAAGTCAAGTCTGTGTCAAAACAAGCGAGAAAGGATTTCAAAATTTACTACCAGTCTTCCTAATTATGTGAGGAAAAGCCAAGGAACATCATAGGAAGAAATATGATCGTAATTCAACACGAAGCAAAGGAAGTCTATCAACCGACAGGCTATTGGATTCGTAGAAACATTCAGATTTGGAAAAAGAGCGCACCTCAGGGGCATGGTAAAATGGAAACCCGTTGTTTGAGTCAGAACTCATTTCCCTTAATCTGGATCCGGGTAAATGAGGCGGAAAGACAGGACAAGTGTTATCAATTTGGAACAAAGATGAAAGGAACGAGTGCTGGGCAGATACCTGAGAAGCCAAGATCTGCAAGCCACCACTAAGTTTTTAACTAACAAATTTTCTTTGTTGATATAGGGGCAAATTTGCTTCACTTTATTTAGCTATCATTGGAAATGCACATCCATGGGGATTTTACTTTCTGTTCAGGACCCTCCTGAAAAATGGGATTTTACTTTCTGTTCAGGACCCTCCTGAAAAATGGGATTTTACTTTCTGTTCAGGACCCTCCTGAAAAATGGGATTTTACTTTCTGTTCAGGACCCTCATGAAAAATAGGA
>NC_061113.1:14769148-14787703 GCF_002878395.1 Capsicum annuum | reverse complement strand
CCCTCCTGAAAAATGGGATTTTACTTTCTGTTCAGGACCCTCCTGAAAAATAGGAATTTACTTGCTGTTCAGGACCCTCCTGAAAAATGGGATTTTACTTTCTGTTCAGAACCCTCCTAAAAAAATGGGATTTTACTTTCTGTTCTGGACCCTCCTGAAAAATGAGATTTTACTTTATGTTCAGGACCCTCTTGAAAAATGGGTTTTTACTTTCTGTTCAGGACCCTCCTGAAAAAGGGGATTTTACTTTCTGTTCAGGACCCCCCTGAAAAATGGGATTTTACTTTATGTTCAGGACCCTCCTAAAAAAATGGAATTTTACTTTCTGTTCAGGACCCTCCCGAAAAATGGGATTTTACTTTATGTTCAGGACCCTCCTGAAAAATGGGATTTTACTTTCTGTTCAGGACCCCTCTGAAAAATGGGATTTTACTTTACGTTCAGGACCCTCCTAAAAAATGGGATTTTACTTTCTGTTCAGGACCCTCCTGAAAAATGGGATTTTACTTTCTGTTCAGGACCCTCTTGGAAAATGGGACAACGCTTTCAAAAATGAAATACTACTTTATTATAATTCTTATTTCGGATAATTTTCATTCTAGTTTTAATTTTGGGTTTCAGGAGCTCGCCTGAAGAACAGGTTGATGAAATAGCAAGTTCGGAGCTCGCCGGGAGAACAGATTGAAGAAAATGAAAAGTAAAGAAACAAAGTGATGGAATAGCAAGTCAGGAGCCCGCCTGGAGAATAGGGTGAAGAAACAAAAGTCAAACAACAAAACAAAGCAATTGAAAGCCAAGCAACAGGTTGAAAGAAATTGCAAATCAGGAGCCCGCCTGAAGAATAGGGTGATAAAAGTCGAGTCAAGAGCCAACAGAAGTTGTGTAGATAGGATTTTTGTAATTTCATTTATGTTTTAACTTGTAATTTTCATTTTAATGTAATAACAGATCCGCGGACCGGAACCTCGACGGAACCTCACTCGACTCTCCAACTCGGTATAGTCCACCTCTTCCAATCCTTTGAAATACCCGTGACTTAATTCTCTCATAATTTGGGTAGGAAGGATGTCTTAAGTCAAGACCCGGTTGTCCTTCTTCCTTCTGTTTCTTTCTTTGAATAATGGTCGGGTCAAAATTTTGTCTCGCTGTCTACTTCTTGCCTGAAAACACTTCGTGTTTACATTCAAAGGGGGCATGATGTAGACACCTAAGTTTTGTCCCTCCCGAAGACCCGAGTTACATATTTTTATCCCTGTCTTACCACGTTCCCTCACTCGTATGATTATATCCCATAAAAATATAAAAAATAACAAACCCACTAACAAACCTAATCCCCAATTATTCTTTTGTAACAAAATTAACCACTCTTCCTATCAATTTTGGACAACACATCACTACCCCATGCCCCCATCACTCTACCCCACCTACCCTACCCCCTTACCCCTACCCGTGGAACCCACCTGTCATGCCTCAAATCCTATTGGGGCGGACTGACACCCGTAACCGAGGAGGCCCGGGAGAACCAGCTCATAACCTTATACTTCCCATGCATACCTCTATGACAACCCAAAATTCGGACAACATCATGTCACATATAAAAGGAAATAATCACCTGTATAAGCTCGAGCACACACATATATATGTATATACAATACTTGGTCGTTGGAGCCATCACGTCTATTAACAAAACACCACCTTGACTGTACATTAGGTCTACAAAACCTCTAGACAATACACTGAGTTTAACTAAGGTTGGGACACACCCTGCCATATAACTAACTTCTATACAATACCAAAAGTGACTTGATATGACACGGAAAGCCCCGAAGAAAACTGAAGCTCAGCAAAAGTAGCTGGGTATCCTAGCTCCTACTTGTGCGGTGTATGAGCTGAGGTACCTGTGCCTGCAGCATGAAATGTAGGTCCCCCATGGGGGACGTCAGTACGAAATATGTACTGAGTATGTAAAGCTGTAGATAATCACATATGATATAGGAGCTCAATAGAAATCAGAAACAAGTGAATAAATCGTAATAGGAGTGGACCACACTTACTAGAACTTGTGACAACCTGTACATTGTATTTATTCAATCATTTTACCTTCGTTCTTATCATCTTTGTAATCATTACTGTACTGTACTGTGACCATTAGGCTGCCTCCAGTACATATCAACTAGGATCTACCCATGATAGGCTTATGCCCCTGGGATACCACCCATAAACACATAAATAGGGATCGACCCATGATAGGCTTATGCCCCTGGGATACCTCCCGACAAGAGAGAACTTCCATCACTTAGTTCAATTAATTTTTGAGATTGTTATTTCGATCGCCACCCCATCTTTGATACTTTGAAACAATTATACATCAATAAAAGACATATAAATAGACCATCAATGCAATAACAATGAAGTAAGAACTCATTGGCACATCAGTGAAGTGTTTTGGAGTCATCAATGTCATAGCAATGAAGTAGGAACTTATTGGTATATCAATGAAACATTTTGGAGTCACTAATAGCACATGGATCTTATTTGAGTAACCGGATACCTTCTGACATTCATTAGTGCAATAAACATGTAAGGTTTGGAAGACAAGTAAGTATTGGAATGTCTTGATATCTTGTAGGGTGGAAACAAGTTCATTGGTAACGTAGGACATCATACAAAACCATTATGGATCACATGTTATTGAATAACTTTGGAAACTTTCTTAATAGAACAATTGTTCACTTTCATGCCAAAGATATGGTATAGAGTATGCTTTACATACCTGACTGTCAACCTTCAATACTAGTCCTAAATGGACTTCTCGTCTTTTTGGATTACTTATCTACAATGAACATATATAGCAATCTAGTATTAGCAACCAAATGTCACAATTCAATTATTTGAATTCACCAAACTAGTGGTTAAGTAGTAAGCCTTAATTACACCATAAAGGGTGTCACTTTAACCTTCTTATACTCCAATTACATTCACATGCCATGCATATTCATACAATATCCTCCAATATCAAGTTTGGATTCATTTATCCTTCCAACCAATCCATTAAACCAAATTGAGCCATAGACATAAATAATCATCAATTCAATAGTATATCACCATATCCACCTTCCATAACTCAATTACCATATCCACCTTCCACAATTCAATACAACCAAACCATGCAAAATAGTCCATAACCCTATTTTCATCACCTTTCAATAACAACCAATACATATAATCCTCTATCAAACATATACATATGGAAAAGAACAAGGCAAACAATATTCATACCTTAGAATTCACCTCTTGATTATGCAATCATGTTTGCACAAATAATAGGTGCCGTTCGAAGCTCTCGAGATGACAAACGCAGTTATCGAATTACTTTGAAATTTCTACAGTTGAATCAAAAGTAATTTAAAGGTCAAATTTGGCTAGTGTTTGTTCTTTCTCAATGATTGATGATGAAAATGAGTTTTTGAACTCATATACATGTATATATACACATATTCCCGTCCATAATATAATAGGAAATGACCAAAATGCCTTTAAAATTTAAATAATGTCAAATCTGTCCTTTGGTGGACTGTTTTGATAAGATAAAGAAGATCGACCATAACTCTTTGCTCCGATATCGGATTTGGGTGAAATTGGTATATTTGGAAAGATAATTCAAAGGGATTTCATTTCATATAAAGTAGACCACCCAGTTCGTCCTGTACAAGGAGTTATGATAGTTTGAAGTTGACCCTAAAAATCTGTTCTGAGAGGCTGAAGTAAAACGAGTATAACTCCTTACTCAGACATTGGATTTGGATGAAACCAATTTCATTGGAAAGAAGACTCAAAGATATTTCCTTTAATAGGTCGCAGCTCTCCCAGTTCATTATATTAAGGGAGTTATGATTGTTCAAAGTTGACCCAAAAAATTAGCTGGCCTCAGTAGTTTGTGTGCAGGAAATTTTCCTGCACATTTACTATTCTCAAATATCCCGGCCACCGTTTTATAGTTTAGAACGTTGTCGATTATATCCGAAACCTATCCGATTTTGGAAATCTTTTTATCGTTGGAAAGCTTATTCAATAACCTTCGCATGGAACCATCGACGGGCAAATTCTAGTATAAATAAATAAAAAAAAAAATAATTCCATATAAATAAGACCAATACACGTACTTGAATACGCCAATACACGTACTTGAATACGGGGTGTTACACCACCACAAAAATAATAATATTCATTGTTTAGCACAGACACCACCGGATTCCATATATACAATAGACACAACACAGAAGGGGGGTCTTCTTCCTCATTCACAGAAGAGAGCAGTACACGAGCTCTCTTTTCTTCTACACACCAATAATTCTTCTCCACTGATCTTCATCGACACACCCATACTCTCATCCGTTACACCCACTCAAAGAAAACTCAGGATTTGCACTCATCAATTATCCATCGTCACTCTCACACTCTTAAGACTACATACACCGTGAAAGGAACAGAGGGAAACAGGAGGAAAAAGAAGGAGCTCTCCATCTTTTGGTTTTCTTCGTTGCCACAGACACAGAGAGAGAAACCAGCATATTCCATTTTTTATCCTTACCAAAACACAAAAACCTTCTTCTTCAAAACCCCTACACAGAAATACACTAAGAGATATAGAGGAGGGAGACGAGAGAGAGATCAGAGTTAGAGAAAAATCGAAGGAGAGAGGGAAAACAAAAAGAAAAATCAGGAGATCGAGAAAGGAGCACCATTTTTCGTTTGGGTCACCGTTCCGGCGATAATAGGCTAGATCTAAGCCTTTTTTGGTGAATCCTTCGCTCGAATTGATTGTTATTTCAGTCAGATTCAGGTACTAAGAGTTTGAATCCCGTCCTAGTCCCGTAATACCACAAAGTTTATCTTAGCTTTCTTGGGGTTTTAGTCGAGATTCCACTGGAAAAGGTTAAGAGAGCCTTAATCTGAGTGGTTTTTGTCCATTCTTGTTCATTTGAGCAACCGTAGCTCAAGTTATCTTATTCTTTTGGTTCTGTCGCGTATCGAGGTTCTGGGGTTCTTCTGAGTTTTGCGTTCTATCGCCAGAAATGGGTTTTGGGAATTCATTGCTCTTGGTGGGTATCATTGGCTTGGGCTAGACTTCGTAATCTCGATTTTGTTATTCATCAACTCTGTTCGGGAATTTGTTCTGTTCCAATTGAAATTGGGGTCATCGATATTTTGGGAATGTCATTCGTGTGATTTGGAGAGTAGAGGTTCTACTGGTGTTCTTTGAGGTTATCAGAGTGGCTCTTATTTCTCTTCGTAAATCATCAAATATACACTAAAGGGTCAACTTTGGTCTGTTCGGTTTAATTCTGGTAAGTTCGGTAGTTTCAGCTCGTCGGGGGGTTTGTGTTGAATACTCTCAAGTCGTTTCATGGATTTTGGTTTTTGAATCGAAATGCAAATTTGGGTTTTGTACCGAATTGGTTCGTCGTTGAGATTCTCTATTCGGGATTCCACGTCTGGGTTTTCTTAAACATTATTATTATCAACAAATCTGTTCTTCGAAGGTCCATCTCTTGACTCTACTCTTTTATCTCGAAATTGGTTAATGTCATAAGTTTGTGGTGTGGCTTTGAATATTTTGAGATAAATATTAATTGTTGGTGTGGATGACTTGTATACCTAAGTTAGAATCTTCGTTGGATGTATATGTTTGAAGTTGATTTTAGATTTTTGAAAAGTGGTTTGATAATTGGAAAATTTGTTAACCATGGCTTGAGGATTAAACTTGTTGATTTGGGGGTCGAAATTGAAAATTGATAATCAAATAAGTTGAAGGTTGTTTGTTTTGATTCATTACTGACTATTGTCGAATTGGATAGTATCATGATAGGTCAAGTGGGTAGGCAATCGTAGGTTCGGGTAGGCAAAATTTAGAAATAAGTGTTTCATTGGATGTTTGAATGTGGAGAATGTGGTGAATGTTTTCTACTTTATCGCATTCGATGCAAATGTATTCATTTAGCCGGGGAATGCCCTGAGGTCTTCTGTACTTATTCACCGGGGAATGCCCCGACGTATCATGTTGGCGGAAAATGATCGTGATGAAGGTCCGCGGTATCGGGTAAGGCATTGGAGCTTAGTCTAGATTTAGTTTAGAATAGGATTTATATTTTCGTATTTTTGGACTGTATAATTGGACTGGACTTTACATTTTGGATTGTTTTTGTTTTGTTTATTGTTTGATTATTTTGCGTGCTTTTGTGTGGTTTATACATTTCTTAATGTCAATCTAGCCGATACGCTCTGCCAAGCGACCGTAGTCAAACCACGGGATCGAGGGGTGCCTAACACCTTCCCCTCGGTCAACAGAATTCCTTAGCGGGAGTCTCTGTTCGTAAACCAGTTTAAAGAGTCAAATGGTTTTGAAAAGGGTTTTCCAATGGTGACTTGGCACACCAGATTATGCCAAGTGGCGACTCTGAATAAAAAATGTAAATAATCCTTTTTCGAAACAAATTTTCATCTTTTGTCACTTTAATAATTAAAACCCTTTCGAACTTAAAAAAAAAACTAAATCTCTTTTTTGGAGTACGTTTAAAAAAGGGGTGTGACATCAGCAAATTATTTTTTCCACAAGAAATCGTGATGTCTTTCTACGGAATTGTTGGTCTCTTTATTAGCTCTTAATTGTGGTGCACAATTTCCTGGAATGTAGGTAGTGGTTATGATCGATTAGATATAAAGAAAGGAATAGCTTGTATTTTTCGTTAGGAATTTTTTGGAAAAAATCATCGCATATTCCTCTGATTTCTTATAAAAGATATTCAATCCATTAGAATAGAAGTTAAAGAGGGTATTTATGCTCGTCGTGTTCTTTATATGAACATCCGAGGCCAGGGGTCCATTCCCTTAACCCGTACTGATGAGAATTTGACTCCACGAGAAATTAAATAAAAGACTGCTGAATTAGCCTATTTCTTGCATGTACCAATTGAAGTATTTTGAGAAATTGAGAATCAAAACGTTCATTCAATTAAAGAAAATGTATATGAAAGAACCATAAAATGAAACTCTTTTTATGGTCTTTATGTGTATGTAAACCCACACAATTCAATAACAAATAACAAATCGAAATAATAGATTCATCTCAGATGGCAAACCATTTTGAAATCAAGAAATTTTAGTTCAATATTTGTTGGAATTGACACTTTAGATCCAGATAGATCATATCTTGTAAATTGAAAATTCTTTCTTTTGTATTCTTTAATGACCAACAATTGGATTTCTTAATTAAATAATGAGAACTAGCCAATTTATCTTTTGCCAGTCATTTTTTTATCATCGTAATACCTTTTCCTCAATTATTCTATTCCTGACTATGGGTAATTAGTGTAATTTTTTTTTGAAATATTGGATATTTTGATTGCAAGGGAGTTCTTTCTTCTCAAAATCTGAACAATATTCATTACTTAAAGTGGCTCTTTCGATCATTCATCGAAAGGAGGCACTTGATTTTGAATTTGACCAATTGAGATATCAGGAAATAATATTCTCAATTTCTTCATTCGAAGTGAATTCTTAGCCTATTTTTGTATTCTTTGTAGATTCAAAGACTAACCACAAAATCACAAAGAAAATAGATTCATAAGTTCGATACCTTGTATAAAACTCATGTGTGTAAGAAATATTCGATCGCATAGAGTGTACGGATGGGTTGATTAACAATTCACAGATGAAAAAATGGCAAAAAAGAAAGCATTAACCCCTCTTTTCTATCTTGCATCTATAGTATTTTTGCCCTGGTGGATTTCTTTCTCAGTTAATAAATGTCTGAAATCTTGGGTTACTAATTGGTGGAATACTGGGCAATCCAAAATTTTTTTGAATGCTATTCAAGAAAAGAGTCTTATAGAAAAATTCATAGAATTAGAGGAACTCCTCTTCTTGGACGAAATGATCAAGGAATACTAAAAAACACATCTCAAAGAGTTTGGGATAGGAATCCATAAAGAAACTATCCCATTAATCAAGATGGAAAATGAGAATCGTATCCATACAATTTTGTACTTCTCAACAAATATCATCTGTTTTATTATTCTAAGCGGGTATTCAATTTTGGGTAATGAAAAACTTGTTATTCTTAACTCCTGGGCCCAGGGATTCCTATATAACGTAAGTGACACAGTAAAAGATTTTTCTATTCTTTTATTAACTGATTTATGTATTGGATTCCATTCACCCTACGGTTGGAAATTAATTATTGAATCTATCTATAAAGATTTTGGGTTTGTTCATAATGATTAAATTATATCTGGTCTTGTTTCCACCTTCCCAGTCATTCTCGATACAATTTTTAAATATTGGATTTTTCGTTATTTAAATCGTCTATCTCCGTCACTTGTAGTTATTTGTCATTCAATAAATGATTGATAAAGGATCCATTGATATTAATCTAATTCAATTAGAATGCTTGGTACTTTGTAGTTGTACATAAGCAAAGTATTGAAAATCGTATTTTATTTCTATTTCTAACCATCGGGAAGATTCATCCTATATTATTTCTAAATTATTCCAGCAAATAGCAGAATCGTGGCTAGGGAACTATACTAGCGACCTTCACAATTTATTGTAGAAATTTTCGCGATCAATGATTAGATTATGCAAATTAGAAATGCTTTTTCTTGGCTAAAGAAACAGATTACTCGATCTATTTTCATATCGCTCATGATATATATCTTAACTCGGACATCCATTTCAAGTGCATATCCCATTTTTGCACAACAGGATTATGAAGATCCATGAGAAACGACTGAGCGTATTGTATGTGCCAATTGCCATTTAGCTAATAAGCCCGTGGAGATTGAGGTTCCACAAGCGTTACTTCCTGATACTGTATTTGAAGCAGTTGTTCTAATTTCTTATGATATGCAACTGAAATAGGTTCTTGCTAATGGTAGGGGGGTTGAACGTGGGGGTTGTTCTTATTTTATTGGAGGGGTTTGAATTAGCTCCTCCCGATCGTATTTCTTCCGAGATGAAAGAAAAGATTGCAATTTATCTTTTCAGAGCTATCGCCCCAATAAAAAAAATATTCTTGTGGTAGGCCCTGTCCATGGTAAAAGATATAGTGAAATAACCTTCCCTATTCTTTCCCCGGATCCTGCTACTACGAAGGATGTTCACTTCTTAAAATATCCTATATATGTAGGCGGGAACAAGAGAAGGGGTTAGATTTATCCCGGCGGCAGCAAAAGTAACAATACGGTTTATAATGCTACAACAGCAGGTATAGTAAGCAAAATCATACGAAAAGAAAAAGAGGGCTATGAGATAACCATAACGGATGCATCGGAGGTACGTTAAGTGGTTGGTATTATCCCTCCCTGACCAGAATTTCTTGTTTTCGAGGGTGAAATTTATCAAATTTGATCAACCATTAACGAGTATTCCTAATGTAGGCGAATTTTGTCAGGGAGATGCAGAAATGGTACTTCAAGATCCATTACGTGTTCAAGGACTTCTGTTCTTCTTGGCATCTGTTATTTTGGCACAACTCTTTTTGGTTCTTAAAAAGAAACAGTTCAAGAAGGTTCAATTGTCCGAAATGAATTTCTTGATTCGCAGATTTATCGATATCAAGTTCGTAATAGGATATGGAGTTCTCTTGATATGTATCAAGAGTAAAGTTGAAAAATAGGATTTTATGTAAATTTTTAAAAAGTAAGGGATATTAGGTAATATAGTCTCTTAAGTATGGAGTTGTGTAATTTATCCTTAAATAAAAGGCAAAATGATCCTTTCACCCCACGTAACTTTTTTCAATCCATTTTTAATCCCAAAAATCGCCCTAGACTATGAGAGTCATTCTAAAATTCATAATTACTCTTCTTCCCAAAAACTTCGAACTCTCAATCCTAAAGTTTAAAGAAGTTTTAAAGATTAAGCTTACTCCTCAATGTTTTCTCATCAATTCGTCATAAGGGTAAGTGAAACAAAACCAAATCAAGTAAGTCTTTACATCAATTTCAAGCTAGTTCAAATTCAATGCTCAAAGTTAAGTTTTCTCAAATTCCTTCCGTCAAAAGGTATGTTGAACGACCATACTTATACTAAGTATGAAAGTATGTTTTCTAAACATTTAGAATGTGTATAAAATATGGATTTTCATTATAAAATATGAATTTTCATCTAAATTGAGGAGCATGAGTTATGAACCCTTTTGATGATGAGAATTAAGCATTTTTATTTATATTGTGGATTATTTAGTGAATGATAAGAAGATTGAGTTTTGAATATTTTCTTTACCAAATTGTGCATTGTTCACCATACAGATTTGAAGAGTATGTTTTGTATTTTTAAATGCTCTTGTTTTCCCCAAATGAGAATTGTATGAATTTATGAAAGAGATGACCATCTGTAAGAGTTTTCAGAGAACTATTGATTGAAAGATGTTTTGCTTTGACTTCTATATTATTTTCAAAAGAGAATAAATATTTGATCTTTGAATTACTTTATGGTGGTCAATGATATATATATAAAAGAGATAAAAGTAAGAATGTATGATATGGCTTATATGACTTGCAAGTTTTGGTATGACGATATCAACTCTGAAATTGTCATTTCAAATTAGAATGAGGTTTTGAAAGAAGCATGTTTTTAAATAACTAAAAATGGGCTTTAAGAGAATTAGATGGTTGCCCGATAAGGCATGAGTTGAAAAGCTTATAGCCCGAAATCGTGTTTTGCCGATACGAGATTCATTTAATCCTGAAATATGGATGGTCATTATATACTTTTTCCAGACACCGGTATACTAGAATAGAATGTAGAAAACTCTAATCCTCGCAGCAAACTCGAATTAGGGGCTTGGCCGATGAGTTAAAGTCGAACCTATATAGTCCATAGTGTAGTATAAATATCGAGAATGTGATCTAGCTCAAAAGTAAAGAAATCATAATAGAGTTTCAGCAGACCAATCTTTATTCGAATCCTCATATTGTATTTTGATGACTAAATGTATGTTTATGATGAATTTTATTTAAAGCTCTCATTGATATCATTGTTTCTATTATCATTATCATTATTTTTTATCATTCTACATGACAATATATTTCAAGTATTGACCGTCCTTGGGCGGTTACATTATCTTATAATGTAGGTTCTGAGGCACAGTCTCGTGTTCCAGCATAGCAGTAGAATCTCCCAAAACATCAGAGTTGGTGAGCCATTCATTTTTCGAATGACTTTCTATTTAGACATTAAGTTTTTTCAGTTCTTATGGTATTGTCGGGCCTTGTCCCTGCCTAGACACTTTATTCATCGGTAGAGGCA
Organism: Capsicum annuum; assembly: GCF_002878395.1. Classification (NCBI taxonomy): domain Eukaryota; kingdom Viridiplantae; phylum Streptophyta; class Magnoliopsida; order Solanales; family Solanaceae; genus Capsicum; species Capsicum annuum. The sequence continues at coordinate 14,776,393 of NC_061113.1, read as the reverse complement.
TCATAGACTGGGTGTGATAAAGGTTTTGTTATGATGTTATGATTAGAATTTGTTTATAAGATTTTCTTGAATTTCATTATATTTTCCGCATTCCATATGAATTATGCTTATGATTGAATGCTAAGGGGCTTCTCAAACCTTCGTGGTTTGGTGTGTCCATTGCGGACAGGGCCTCAGTACGGATCATGACAGATACACAAAACTTATGTATCGAAATGAGATCTGTGTTACTGATACATAAGAATTATGTATTGATTTCAGTAATTTTTTGGGTGGACTTGTGTGTGAATTTCGGTGGATGGTGGTGTTTCACTGATTGACTGGTTGAAGCGACGGTGGTGGTGAAGGTTATGTGCTTTTCGACAGAGAAGAGAAAATTATTGGATTTTGGGTATAGAATTCAATTGGAACAATGATTGGAGGTGGTGGGTTTAAAGGGTTAGAGCTCGCGACGGTTTTCGAGTTATTGTTGTTGCTGCATCGAGCAAGTTCGTCAGAGATGGAGTTTCAGCCGACGTCGACTCTTATAATTTTTGGAATGGAGAAGTGTTTTGCTTGTGTATGTTAATGAAGAAAAAATAGTGTATTGGGATGACGTTGGAGTGTTCCGCTTTACCCTACTCGACAAATGTGGAGAAATTATTGTGCTTAAAAATGAGTGATATTAAAAATAAATAAGAAAAAATAAATTAAATTACTCGGTTATGTAAAAGAAAAAATATGATAAATAAAATAGACCGCATATAGCCATATATACATTAATGCTAGGAAAGCTCTAAACTAGATTGAGTCAAATGTTGAGTAAATACAAGTAAATAGAATACATGTAGGAGATAAAGCATAATTTAATTCTACAAGACCATTCTTCCACTATATAAGACACTATTTTCTTCATACTTTTTCACAATTGAAGTATCATTAGCATAACTCATTAGTGATTTTCAAATATGGCTATGTCATATTCACATCTTTTTCTTCTCCTAATTAGCTTTGTCTTGCTTTTTCCTCCAACTCTCTCCATGAGAAGAGACCCTTTTGGAGATGGACCTGGTTTTGATGATCATAAAATCACAACAAATATTTCACCTTCTTTTGATGATCTTCCAATTCCCCCACATAGTCCTCCACCACCTCCAGAAGAAACCCCGGATAGCCCACCACCTCCAGAAGAAACTTCGAGTGGTTCACCACCTCCAGAAGAAACCCCCGGTAGTCCACCACCACCAACAAAAGAAACACCGGATAGTCCACCATCACCTTCAGAAGAAACTCCGGGTAGTCCACCACCTCCAGAAGAAACCCCGGGTGGTCCACCACCTCTAGAAGAAAACCCCGGTAGTCCACCACCACCCACAGAAGAAACACCGGATAGTCCACCACCACCTTCAGAAGAAACCCCGGGTAGTCTGCCACCTCCAGAAGAAACCCCGGGTAATCCACCACCTACAGAAGAAACACCAGTAATTTCACCACCTCCAGAAACCCCAGTTATTCCACCAACTCCTGCGCCTGAACACCATCGCCACCACCATCGCCATCATCATCACAGCCATCACCATAAGCACCATCATCACTCACACCATCGTAATCATAAGCACCAACATCATCAGCCTGATCAACCATCCGAACAACCTGCACATGTTGTTGCACCAGCTCCTTCTCCCGAAGTTTCAGCACCAACTCCTGAATCTATGATTATGGATTATATCAATTAATTAGTCAACCTTGTGTATTCAAGGCCAAGAAAATCAATCTAAATCGAAGAGTATTACAAAAAAATATAAAACTAGAGTTGTTTAATTTGCTTTGTTTTCCATAATGTGAACATGCATTCATGTATTACCAATTTAGGTGGTCTGAATTTGTTTTATCCTTTTCTTATTAATCCTGATATATAAACGTTAATGATATTAGTAACTACATTTTATGTGGATTTAACTTCTTCCTTTTGACCTTTTAATCCTCTTTCTAAGTGACAAAAGTAAGTTATAAGTTTAACTAATTCTTGAGGGAATACGCAGGATATGTTATTATTATTGTTTAATTCCTGATTTACATCTTTGAAATGACAAATGTGACCCGGACCCTTGGCCCTATGACTTGTCCAGTCCAAAGGAACCCAAGCCTAGCCTATCGATGTTCCTCGGGTAATTTACACAAATTGGAGACGGGTATCAGGATTACTTATAGTGATTTTCAGGATTTCTTATTTGAGTTCGACAAGGATTTAACAACAACAACAACAAACCCAGTATATTCCCACTTAGTGGGGTCTGGGAAGGGTAGAATGTGTGCAGTACATACCACTACCTCCGAAGAAGTAGAGAGACTGTTTCCGATAGACCCCCGGCTCAAGACAAAGGACCACAGTCAAACGTCGCAAGCATACAACATGATAAAAATAACAATGATAAGCTCATTTTTTGGTCTATCACCCACTGACCACAATACTTAGATTGATCTAGGGTAAATCCTAATCCATTAAATTTTATAAGCTTTTCTTTGATAAGCTCATTCACATTCCAAGCATACTGCTATGCTATTATCAAAACAGTCTTACTTGCCAAAAGCTTCAAAAGAAAACGAAGAACAACCCCATCCACCTTGAGTCTGTCGACATAAAAGAATATGGATCGAACATAAAAAGAAAAAAAAAATAATACAGAAAATCCAAACTTCAGATGATAGCTTCAAAGGGTAAGGATATAGCAACTACGATGTAATTAATTCTGTATAAAAATTCATCATGATCTCTGATCAAATTAATTCTGGTTATCATCATAACATGTATAAAAATTCACTATCCTGTTTTTGCTTCAAATTTGATTAACAACTTTAACTTTCTCAAAATCAATTCCGACAATTTTCAATAATTAGATTCAGCATAACCTCAAAAATTGTTAGATCCACTTGTCTTCTTTAAAAATCACTGTAAAAACAAAGAAATGAGCTATCGGCAAGTTCAGTAGCTGAGAAAAAAAATCGTCACTAATCCTATTTAGCGACAGATTAAGGACAAATTATCATAATTGACGAATTTCATAGGTAATTTCAGTATTTTATAGTGATTTTTTTTTTGAATCTTATAAAACCCAACAATGGTATTTTCAATTTTCTTCTGTTACAAATAATATAAGCTCAATGAAACATTACTCGCTCGATTCCCAAAAGTAGAAATGAATCCTCAATTTCTATTAGCATATATTTTATTGCTTTTCTTATATGCTCATGATTTAATTTATTTGAAGTAGAACAATATGACTACCTCGCAAGGTACGAATAAAGTTGTGTACACTTCACTTATGAATGGTAAGTGGTAAAGTAACACCAAGTTCATTATTATTCCACACATGGTCTAAGTTATTTCTCAAATATTACAAAATTGATAACAAATACATCTTAAACACAACCAAGAATTCCCACGTAGTATACTTTTTTCTTAGAAAAATGGGGGTTATTAGGGGAAGGGGAAATACGGAATGGATTGAGGAATCGAACCATCACCAACAACAAGATAGTCAATCAAATGAGCTGCTAAGATTCCCCCCACATAGTATACTTTATTATTTTTTAAGAAACAATTTTTCTTGTTTAATTCTATCCTCTAGGAGAATAAACCTTGAAGTTGTTTCACCATTTTCTTGTCTAATTGGAATGCTTTTGAAAGAACATCATCAAGTAGTGGTGGATTTGATCCAAATAGTTCACTAGCAACCACAATTAGCCCAGCATTTTGGCTATTCAAAGCACCTAAAACAGTTGCATTAGTATGTCCAACATTATACTGAAAGTGAATTAATCCTTGTGGGAACACAAATACATCCCCTTTACTCAATATTTTTGTAAATGATTGAGTTTTGAATGGATTCATAGTGTCAGGGGCCAAAAATCCAACGTACAGAGTGCCCTCTAGGACAACAATAATTTCAGTACCGCGGGGGTGTGTGTGGGGTGGAATTAGACCATACGGTGCAAAATCAGCGCGAACAAGTGAAATACCAAGAGTGTTGAGTCCCGGAAGACTATTTATATCGGCTAATTTGACAAATGATCTAAGTCCTGGTAAAGGATTTCCACTAACGTTAAGTCCTGCCAGAAAGAAATCGTCTGCTGTGGCTAATTTTGGATCTTTGCAAAATTTTCCATTCACGAACACTGCAAAATAAATTAGAATAAATTTTGAGTATGTATTTGTGTAAAAACCTTAGAACAAAAAACTGAAGAGAAAACAGAACGAAAGGAAAAGAGTTTTAATTTATATATACTGAAGGATGGTTCGTAGATAATAGACTAAAATATAATTCAGGAATTGTAATATTGGAATTAATATATAATCCATGCTTTAATTTGAGCATGCTCTGGTTTGAAACTGGGCAAAATTTGAATAAGCTTTTATTTCCCATTTTAACGTTAACTTTCTTAAAGAATATTGGAAGAATGGAATATTTGTCATTTGGTTGTTTTGTACGAGTTGAATATGGTCTTGCCAAGATTAAAATATTAAAAAATCTGAGATTACTAAATCTGAAATCAAAAATTTCAACCAAACACGAAATAAGATCCTTAATAATATAAATGAATTTTTATATTATCTAATCACCAAACATTTAATTGCACGTATATATAAGTGAAAATAGCGATCTGAAAAGCGAAGTAATTACCTGCAGCCTTGGAGTCACTAGTTGCAATACAAAAATCCTGATAAGGGCTTGGATCAAAGGAAGAAACAAAAGATGAAAGAAGACCAAAAGTGACTAGAATAAATGTTAGTAGGCAAAGAGACATTGGAAAACTTTCTCTTTTCTTCTGAGGATGATTAATATAATAGCTAATTAAAGGTGATTAATTCATAATACTAAAAATCTGAGCTTATTTATAGATATATAGTTCAGTTGTCAATATTGTGTAATTTATTTTTTTTAAGAAAAAATATTTGTTATGTTGAAGTGTGTAGTCCGTTGAGTGTTTTTCGTGACTTTTTTTTTATCATCATAATTGAGTTTTCCTTTAGGTATTATAATTAGGTTTTCTTTAGCAAAAGGAAAACATATTCTTCATATTTGGCTAATCCTTGTACGTGTAGTAAAAAGGTTATAGACTCTATAAATAGAGGTTTCTTAATTTCGACTAGTTTGGTAGCATCTAATGTGTAGTCCTAGGGATTTAGAGAGTATTGTTTAGGGAGAGAATTTATGAGATACAAGTGTTGCAACATCACCTGTGAGAACCTCTTTTATTTTAAGTGAATTGTATGAGGTTATCTCTCTCGAGATTTTGTACTCTCTTTATAAAGTGGATTGCTCATCTTCTTTTGTGAATGTAGGTCGATTGATCGAAAACCACGTTAAATATTGTGTCTCATTGGTGTTCTTTGAAATTTGCTTTGCTAGCTTCCGCATGGCACCTGATTATTTTGGTCCTAACATAATCTGTAAGACAAAATGACGAAAATAATCCTTATATATTGGGGTAGGTTTAAGGCAGTCCTGTAAATATATATTTGAGTTATTTTGGTCATTTAAGTTTGTCAAATTAAAAGTGAGAACTTTTGATTTATACAAATATTTTTTAATTATATAGACTGAAACTATTACCAAAAATTTAACCAGAAATATTCAATCAATTTCTAGAAACTCAATGCGAAAAATATGCATTACCTACCTAAACTATACAAAATAGCATAAGCTGCACTTTAGAAAGCCACATTACGCCATACTCTTAAAATAGACTCGAAACAACAAAAACTATGGAAATTATACGATAATTTTTTTTTTTTATAATTCCCCTCAAATTTAATAGACAGCTTTTTTAACAATGATAAAGTGAACTTAACAGACTAACAATTCGCGAGGGTATATATTTAAGGGACTATTTTGAAATTATCTTAAACATAAGAACCATTTTTATTATTTTCTTTGGTTTTATATCTATGCATTTAACTTTGGAATTAAGTTTCCTATATTATTTTTCCTCCAGTAGTCCCAATTGCTGCTCCTTCTTGTTAATTTCGTATTGGATAGACTAATTTCTTTTTCTTGAAAATTGCCACATTGATAATAACTTGTTTGCGACATATAAACCTCATTCAACTATTTTACCTTGCTCCCTTAAAATTAAAGAAAAAATGGAAGTTGATATATTACCTTAATTCAACATCAAATGCTTGTTGATTGATGCTTGATATCATGCAGGTAGAGAATAAAATAATTAATTAAGTTCTAGGTGAGTATAATATGGTGATCAATAGAATGAAAAAAGAGTTTTTGGATTTGCAAAATAAAATAAATAAATCTATTATATGTCCAAATTTTCCGAAGGCACCCCTCTCTTTCAAGACTATTGGTGGAATATCAAATTCTGATAAGGTTACTTGTTTTAAATCATATATGATTCACCACTTATTCGAATCCAGTCAATTTCTTTGAGCTTCTTTCTTGCAAATGAACTACTACTCTAGACGGATGTTTGGGTAAACTTATAATTTGGTCAAAATAACTTTTAAGTTATTTTTTACTTTTGAAAGTGTTTGAAAATTTTTATAATTGCTTAAAAAAAGTCACTTTTGACTTTTTTTTAAGCCAAAAGCTAGAAGTTGGTCATTCCTTACATATTTTTTTTAGCTTATAATTTATTGAAAGTTGACCAATTAAATGACTTTTGTATCCCTTATAATTTTCACTTATTCCAATATTATCCTCTTGTAGCCCTTATAATTTTCACTTATAACATTCATGATCTATAGCAATTTTTATAACGATTAACTTTTTTTAATTCAATTTTTTATATTATATTAAATTATATTTTTTTGTAACAATATATATTTTACTAAAATAATTAATAATATTAAAAAAAACTATACTATTATAAAAAAATTTTTAAGTATACGTAGTATCTTGCTAGCAGTGTATACTATTTATGTGTTGTATTGTTTTTTTGTTTGTTCGTTTTTTCCTTTCAAGAAAACCTATTTTTTATCTAAAAAAAAATTGATAAACCCATTTTTTATCGAAATATTTTTTATCTTAAATATTTTTAATTCAAAATTCTAATTCCATCCATGATAAGAAAGAGTATGAATTTAAATTAATAAGGTTTCAAAAATAAATATCGAGAATTAAATAATTTAATTTTTTCGAAAGATTTTTTTAGCGCACAAATTTAATAGTCATTCATGAAAATACTATATTATATTATATATATATATATATATATATATATATATATATATATATATATATTGAAACT
>NC_061113.1:14768309-14769048 GCF_002878395.1 Capsicum annuum | reverse complement strand
AAAATAAGTTCAGCACTTTCAAAAGCACTTTTAAAAAACTTTTTAAAAGACACTTTTTAAAATCTATCCAAACGGGCCCTTAATGTTATGTCATCTTAATTAAGTTGATTTGAATGGTCCCTGAATGATAAATTGATCATAGATTGAATCGCGGAATCAAAAAACTTAGGTGCTATATATCACATTTATATCTCGTTAACTACTAGTATTGGGGAAGTTGTTACTCCCACCTTCCATCAATAGTTCATTGTTGACTTGACACACATTTTAAGAAATAGTAATTAATAGGGGTAGTAGTATCATTATCATATCATCGTTTGAATATAATTAATTCAATATTTTGTTAAATTTATTGAGTAATTACTATAACTATTAACTAAGGATAAATAGATGAATTATCCGTTAATTTTTCAAATTGAACAAATAAAGATGGATGGAGGAAAAGTAGTTTTCATTACACATAAATGGAATAAGTGTATAGCCTATGCATTTGGATTTAGATAAGTAAAGCTACTTAATGACACATCACAGGACATAATTGCTTAATTTATTACATTTGCAAGAATCTTTCAAATATGTATTTAGATATAAAAGACCTTACATCATGGAAGAGCAGAAACAATATTAGAAACATACAACAAAAACAAGTGATCCTAGGTGAATCTATTCAGCACACAACAACATTTGTAATGACATAACCTAGGAGAATTTATTCAGCACACAATAACATTTGTAGTGA
>NC_061113.1:14736726-14765309 GCF_002878395.1 Capsicum annuum | reverse complement strand
CCTAGGAGAATTTATTCAGCACACAATAACATTTGTAGTGACATAACTTAGGCGAATTTCTTTCGGAGTTGTTGAATCACCTTCTTATTAAGCTGGAAACCTTTGGCGAGAACATCATCAAGAATAGGCGGATCAGAAGCAAAGATTATATTGGGAATCATGACGAATCCAGAATTTTGACTGTTGAAACTAGCAAGTATAGTTGCATTTGTACGTCCAACATTATATTGAAAGTGAACAAGCCCTTGTGGAACCACAAAAACATCGCCAGGCTTCAAAATTTTGGAGAAGAGACGACTCTTAAAGATGTTTTCAGCAGGTAAAAGAAATCCCGCGTAAATTGTACCCTCCAAAACAGTTATGAGCTCAGTAGCGCGAGGGTGCGTGTGAAGTGGGATAAGACCCTTTGGTTCGAAATCAGCACGAACTAAAGAAACACCAAGAGTATTGAGTCCGTACATATTGTTTACATCCACATATTCACAGAGTAACCAAACTTTTGCCTCACTAATTTCCCTCTTACATTAAGACCAGAAGCAAAGAAATCATCTACTGTTGCAAGATTTGGGTCTTTGCAAACCTTTCCATTCACAAAAACTGCACAAGTGAAATAAAATGAAGTTACCATATTAAGAGCTAACATATTACACAAATTCAAATTATACCAACGTATTGTTTATCCATCTTCCAAATGTATTTTGCGGAGGTTAGGTTTTATGTCCCCCCTCCTCTTTGTATTTACTATTTTGGATATTAATACATAGGGTACTGGTCAAAGCCCGCCTCAACGCGATGTATATATATATATATATATATATATAATGAATTAGTTAAGCCTGAGGGTTTCTGTGTAGTGATCATAAAAGTTCAATGCATGATTTAAGAGTTATGTGCAGATCATGGGTTCAAATCTTTTATAAGGAAATGACTCTTTATTTTGGTCTGCGAAAACAGAAGATCGGGTAAGGAATTTTGTTGACCGAGTGGGAAGGTGTGAGGCACCCCTTGAGTCCTGTGGTTCTAACAAGGTCGCTATATCGACTTATACTTAACTTAAACTATTCGATAAATTATGATTGAAGGCCTTGATTCGCTCATTTAAATGCACTAAAATTATTTAAAACTCTTGTATTAAATCGGTGAAAAGTTAATTTTAAAAAATATTCATCAAAGTGCATTATTGCATCCATGAAGTACTTTAAAATATCTCAGAAAGATGCGTGCGACGCATTCTTAGTTGAGACGAAAATTTTAAATGTGTCAAAAATTAGCCTAGCGTTAAAGGCATTTGCTTCATTTTTTGTAAACTCGAAATAATTTTTCTTGTTCTTTTTTTTTACTCCTTTCTTTTATCATTTAAGACGAATTTTGGATAAATTAGAATAAATCGCCTCGATTTGTTTTTTAGTCTTTTTCAATGTTCAAAGTCTTTCTTTTGCTATCTTTTTATTTTCTTAGTGTGCGTGCATGTTGTTATTTATGTGTGTGTGCAGGTATGTCTATCTCTTATTTTATTTCTTTAACTCCTTCCTACTAATTTCCACTAATTGATAGTAATAAATAATAATAATCACATATACCATAGCATGCAACATTAACAATATTTTCCACAAAGCGACAGTGATGCAAGTAAAACACCAAAACAGAACAAAACCATTCCGTTAACTTTTGAAAATTTCAGAACTTAGATCAAAAATAAAATTTTAGTCTATAATAAAATTTTAAATAAATTTAAATATCGTATTCCTCACAGAAGGGTAAAGAAAATAATAAATTTAGGCCACCTTTTATTAATTAACATGGTTGCCATTAATATCAGTCCAAAAAATTAAAATTTATGATTAGTTCATATATCTTGTTTAAACTTATCTTCTTTTTTAGCAACTCATTAACTTCTTAACATATTTACAAATATAGAGACTAATGGCGTTTAAGCAAAGATAATAATAATTTTTAAAAATTTGTTTAACTTAATCAAACTTTAAACATGAATAACGCATAAATCACGTACAATTCAGCCAACTTTAGAACAATCATGTCACCATTTACTAAATATTTTAATTGTAGAACTACATATTATAATTAATCAATGGCGCGCACTTATTGAGTAATACATGAAATCATTTAAACAACTTTATTTATGTTTCAATTCACAACGAAACTAATAAAAAGTAAATAGAAGAATATTGAATAAGAACTTGAGCGACAAACTAAATTAAATACGAGGATGAAGATGCCGCCACCGGAAACTCAAACGAAATTCCGAACTCTAAACCGAACTCTTTTTCCTCTTTTTTTTTTTCACGTTGAGTTTTCTTTTGGTTTTTGTACGTGTTTTCTTACTTTTCCTCTTATCTTCACCTTTGTTTTTTCTCTGTCTGGTTTTCTGATACACTCTGTAATTTGTAGGGAAAATAATGTACGTATTTGATTTAGGGAGTTTCACTTAAAAAGGGAGTGTGGAGGGAACAGTTGAGGGGTGGAGTCATATAAGGGGAAGAGGTTGGGTAGTTTTAGGATTTTAAATTTTGAAAAAAAAATTATTTAATTTTTATTTTATTATATATATATTTAAAATTACTATTATAGAAAATAACAATAAATAAATAAAATAAAAATAATAATAACAATAATAATAACTAAGTAATTTTATATTCAATAAAATACAATAAAAGTTTAAAAATAGCCAAAAATAAATATAATTAAGATAGTATTAAAACTACTAACTTATTTATTTAAAAAGAAACATATTTTTTTAAAAAATTTTTATTTATTATTATTTTTTTAAATTGAAATAAAATAAAATAATATCCTAAAATTAACTTCATTTAGTTATTTATTATTTTTTAACTAAAAAATAAAAAAAATTATTAAAAAATAAAATAAAAATAATATCGGATTATATATAAATATTTAATATCGAAAATATATATATTACACTCAGGGAGGGTAAAAAATTACGTATCTATAATACATATATTAGTTATATGAGTTTCTAAATTGCAAATTAAACATCTTTTAATTTTATACATAAAGAACTTATTTCCCAATTGGTTACCAAACTTTAATTATATATCATATACATATATAAATTAATACATAAATAACTTGCTTCTTTACTAGCTTATCAAACCACCCTTTATAATTTGAACTGGTCTGTTTAATTATCCCTTTTGTCCATCTTAGTCATTTCTTAAAAATGAAAGTCAAGGTACTTTTCTCATTTTAAAATTTAAAATGCAGGGTCAAGTTCAAGAAGTAAGCATTAATCAAGAATTTATTGAGCTAATAACTCAGATGGTCACTCAACTTTAGACTTTTATTCCAGAAAGTCACTCAACTTTGATCTTTACTTCAAAAGTCACCTTTCACATTTTTACCCAGAAAGTCACTCAAACTATTTAATCATTTTTTTAAATAACATTTGCTTATGTGAAATTATTAGTTAAATGCAAAATTCAGAAAAAAAAAAATTATCTCTTAATGACCCTTTTATCTTTATTCCCATAAATTTAGTATCTCCCGTCCTCTTTCTCATTTTTCTTCTCCTTCTCGCATATTGTAATTGATTCAACATTAAATATGTTTAATAAAATATCAAAGGATCACTTTAAAATTTAACTATAACCAAAGAATTAAAATTATAATTATTTTGCTCTACCTTTTCAATCCTTATTTCAACTTCTTTTTTTCATCTGATATTGATGTTCATATTGAAATCTAATTAAATTTAAATCTACACATTATATAACTTATTATAAATAATGCGCTCTCAACGATACAACCCCTGCCCCCTTCCTGTCTTCACTCTAAAGTAGATGTCCTTTTTTATAAATGTCTTTACTATATGTATGAAAAAAAAAATACTGTACTATATGTATACGTATGATGAATAAGGGATTTTATATCCATAACTAAATATTATTAGTAATATACCTACGTTATAGGGATTCATTATATGTATGTAATAACTACGTACACGTGACTTTTAGTAATAAATGAATTAAATTACGTATTATTTAGTTATATTTCGTCGTATTAATATAATTTATATTAATAATTTTTTATCCTTCGATTATTGTTAAATTTAATTTGATCTTTTAATATTTTATTAGGCATATTTAATGTTGAATCAATTATAATATGTGAGACGGAGAAAAAAATGAGAAATAAAAATTAATTTATGGGAATAAGGATAAAAGGGTCATTAAGAGATAATTTTTTATTTTTTTAAATTATGCATTTAAATAATAATTCCACATAAGCAAATGTTATTTAAAAAAAAAAAATAAATAGTTTGAGTGATAAAGATCAAAGTTGAGTAACTTTTGGGATAAAAGTCCAAAATTGAGTGACCATTTTAGTAATTAACTCAGAATTTATGTGGTCTGCTGTTTAAGGTAACCAGTTCAGCAGTCTACGTTCAACTTAATTAACAGCTCTGCGCACATGCATGGTAAATTTGAGCTTTCAAAAATTTGGGCTAATTTATTGAAATTAAAGGTAAAATGTTATTCATATCGGATGTTTACACCAATCAACGATTATAAAATATATATATATTTTTACATATACATTTATAACGACGAGTCACTAGACCATGATCAAGTGATGTCTTTTTCACATTAATTTTTTATTACTTAAATTAATTTGAAATAAACAACCGATGAGAGTAAATACTTATCGAAGTTAAATATCTTAACAAACAATGAAAGGTTAGTCAATTGATACATTTCGCAGAAAGTTTGGAAAAATGAGAAAAGTCCTCGATTGATCAATTGTTAATCTGAGCATGTCGTCTTATTTAAGTATTTGCCAATAATTCCTCAATTTGTTCCATTTTAGTTATCGCTTTAGTTCAAAAGAATAATCCTAAGCTAATTTTATTCACTTGTAGTGAAGTCATAATAAATCATTTTTTATTAGGTTGAAGAGAAACATCATATCGATGAGGGATGGGATTTTGCACTCTTTGTATAGTTAGACAATCCTCTTTTATTTGAGCTAATTTTTAAGGGATGAAATTAGTCTAAAATTTATTTATCATATGGGCCCCGGACCCATCCAATGCTGGTTCCGGAAGACAAATTAAAATGGAGGGCGGGGAGTGGGGGATGGGTTGGAAATACCCCCAATACACGAATGTAACCTTGCTTCAATCCGAAAAAGGGCCCAAGCATGTGTAGAGTGCACGGGTGTTGGGAGAAATACCATGTCGGTGAAGGATAAGATCACTAGACTCCTCATAACCAGACCCATATCCAAGGTGGGCTCTCAAACCAATTGAGGGGGAAAAGGTGTTGGAAATACTCCTGATCCACGAATGTGAGTTAGGTTTAATGTCTTTTTTTTTTTTTTTTCTCTGGGAAGTTAAGTTCAATGTCTATTTATCATTCATAGATATTATTGAAGAGAATTAACAGATCGATGAGGAAATTGATCCATGGAGTACTTCTAGCCAAGTCCATCTGATGTGTGGGCCCCGGACCAATTAGGGTGGGGTGGGGTGGGAGAGTATTTGAAATACTTCCTATCTAAGAATGTGAATTAGATTCGAGATTCATTTATCATATCATTATAAGATAACTGGTATGCCTGATACAAGAAAAGCAAGGAAAGGCACAAAACAACCAAACTAAGTTACAAAGCAAGAAGAAGAACACAACAATATTGTAACAACAACTCACGGATTCCCTAGAAACGAGAACAAACTAGTACAAACGATTACAAGAATAAAATGAACAAAGGATAGATAGTTAGACCTTAGTTGATATAATATTAAGAACCCAAGAATATGTGATACTCTTGGACCCTTAACACTACACGCAACAGTTAACCTAACTCCTACATTGACACAAGAGGGACTTTAATTCCTCTAAATACCAACATCTCAAGCCATGAATGCAACACTAGTGACACACTAGTATCACCCTAATTTCGGGTTGCCTCCTAAAGAGAAGAGAAGACTTGTCTTTCAAAGTATTATACAACTTACAAATATCATCAAAGTCTAAGTAGTAAATGACCTAACATATTCTATTTATAGTAGGTTACAAAAATTGTGTGAAATGTCTAAAAGACCCCTTAGTCAAAGGCTTCACTTTAGGTGTCCTTGGAGTGTAGTTTGTGGACTGTTTTGGAGACTATTTATGCCCTCCTTTGAACTTTACTTGCTCGTTCCAAGGCTCGGGTTCAACACATCTCACATATGTCCATCTTCGTGGTCATTCTCGTATCATTCTTCTCTTCTTAAAAAAGGATTCGACCTCTAATCCGCTCCTTGCAAAATCAAAGAAGGACAAACAAGCAAAATATCCTTATGACATGAGGGTTAGGATTAGCAAAATACACACATCACATGCCATGCTGAGGTGGGACAAACTTGGAGTATACCCACGGGTCCTTTGTGTTAAACATGAAAACTTTAGTGTAAATAGAACAAAGGAAGAGGTCATCATCAACAAAAAGAGGTAAGGAAGAACCTTGCCTTCCTTCATTAGCACCCACAATCAAACATTGCTTGTCGTCTTGAACAAGTATCAAGTGAGAAATATAGAAATTTCCACATTTCGAGAGGGTGCCGGGGTCAAATAAGAGAAGTAGCCAAGGGTCTAAGTTGAGGCTAACCCTTCCTTCCCCTAGAATGTCACTCCCTCAATCACGCATGAATTTGCTTTTAAGAGAAGACTAATATTCAAGAATAGAGAGATACGGCCTAGAAGTCCTAACTTAAAAAGACATATACCATCATTTACAACATTTCCATACACATGATCTCTATGAACAAAACTACTAGCAAGGCTTTTACCACACAACATGTTCAAAGAGTCACGTGCACCATCAAGATCAACCCTATAAACGCCATTACTAACTTAAGATTTTTCAAGTACACCACACATATGATCAAGTAGTGGAATACATTCATGAGTAAGTTGATCTTCATTCACATCCTCACTAGTTGTTGGCAACTCACATACCAACATAGACTCACCTTGGCTCGCACAAAAGTCAACTAGTGTGCGAATACTCTCATCAATTGGTAATAGAGTCTTACTCGAGTTATAAGGGCTAGCACTAAATGGACACAAATTATTCTTGCGAGAAGAATCAATTTCGTCATCTAAAGGATCAACTAGTGCTTGCGTACTTACAACAAGAGTTTGGTCCTCCCGCGACCTAACATCACCAAGAGTATCACAAAAGGATGACTCGATCACCTCTACACTAGGCAAAGCCACAACTACACCTACTTGGCTCTTACTAGCCACAACACAACATACTAAGTTCATAGGTGTGTAGGGGATAACGTTTTTACCTCGTAGCTCACATGAGCTACGGCCTTCCTCTTGACGTGTGTCCAGGCATCTCACTTGCTCTCTTTGACCTACCATACGATCCAACCTTTCATTTGCCATAGCTAGGTCTCGGGACATAGTGTCAAGGTAGGCCAAAATGACATTGGTGACATTTTTGTCCATGGGTTGAAAGGTTGAAGTAGCGGGTTCCCTTGTAATTGTACCTACAAAAATAAGAAAAGAACAAGCCTACAAAGCAAAGTACAAGTTAGTTCGGAACAACCTCACCACACTCTCACATACTTGATCGTATCACACTTGGATTCACAAGTATTGCAAGTCGGCTTGTAGTTCGTGATGAGTCGAGGGGTGAGTCTACTCCTTGGTCGGAATGGATTCTTTGTTTGCAGACTCAAGAAAATGATGTCCGAACTTAAACCAAGAAATTCTACAATTCAAAAACAAGAAAAACTCAAAATAACATAGACACAAACAACGGATGTAAATGATTAATTGACAATCCAGTAGGAGTTTACTAGTTTGTTAATTAGTTTTAGGATCAACTAATGAAACCAAGAATCAACAATTAAAAACTAAAAAAATCCAAATTTGAGCTTAATTATTGATATGAACAGTAGCAAGTGGTGACGTGGAAGTATGCAATTTGTCTCTGGCCCACACAACTTAGTCACAAATTTGAAATTTTCAACCTTCACATAATTTAGAATGAAAGACAATTGGTTTTGGAGGGAAAGTATAAGTCTTGAGTCTTTTGTAAGTTTATTCTAAAAAAAAAAAAAAAAGATGATCTTGACTTGTACTAGTTCCACTACAAAAAAGGGGTCAAATTGCGGGGGTTAATTTTGCGGTTTGTGGGGGTTTAAAACCCCCCTAAAATATAATTGCGGGGGTTTCCAAAACTCCCAGAATACGAGCCATTACAAACCAGTTGCGGCAGTTTTTTTTCGACCCCCATAATTAATTTGTGAGGGTTATTTTACGACGTTTACAACCCTCCGTAATTAATTTGCGGCAGTTATTGACCCCCGTTATTCTAAATTTAATTCTTTTTATAACAAATTTTTATTTAAAAATTGCGGGGGTTAAAACCTCTGTAATTTTTTTTTAAAATTTAGTAGGGCCCATCAATTTTCAGTAACTAATTATAGATTCTAATTTTAGCTCAAATTTACTTGTTCCTTTAGGCATAACCTATAGCCCAATATTTGTTCAATTCATATATCATTAATACAACAAAGTAATTAAATATTGTAATTGACAAGCATAATAAAAATACATTGAACATTAAACTTCAAAATTAAATTTTCAACGTAAACATCTTCAAACTCCAAATTTTCATCTTTAACTAGTATCTTCAAACTACAAAATTAAATTTAAACACAAAACCTTCAATATTCTAAAATTCACTCCAACCACACAATTAGATCATCATAATTGAATATCCAAGACAAATGCAGCGAAATTGAAGAATGTCATTAGGATCATTATCATCACGTGATCTCCTTGCATCTATGGGCGAAATAGGTCTACTAGCCGCATCACTTGGCTACATAAAAATGCAAAGTATAAGAATCAATCGATAAAGTTTCAGTCCTTATTATAAAACATTTATTGTGCTACATATTGTGTTTACATATTATGCTATTGTTTCATGTGAGAAGAAGATATGCTTATGTTACTGCAACTCTCCTATAAAGCATAATACATCAGCATATACTTAACTTTGAATGATTAATGTCCTAAAATTCCAAAGAGGAACAGATGTAAAATACTTAACATGAGAACAACAAAGAAGGGAATTAAGTCCAGTGCCATTAGTGTAACTATTATTTATTTATTTAAGGGAATTAAGGTACATGTTTAACAAGAACGAACATTTAAGTTTGATATAATGGCAAATCAATAGAAGCATATACTGCAAGTCAGTAACATAAGTGTAACTATATTAGAACAACTTCAGACTCAACTCTAATGTAGTCCAAGTACTGGTCCTTATCAGGGGGTGAAATCGATATGGAATCTTTCACCATTGGGAAAGCATAAAAACAAAAATATTTAAGTAAAAAGTTAACAGGTTAACAAAAAATACTATGCATGGACAAACTGATATATGACAATCTATATAATGGAGGATGGAAGTTATTGTTCAACATAGGTTACTTACACTTTCATTAGGGACGAGATATAACAATTAAAACTTGTAGATCTTCATGGTCATCAGGTTGAAACTTCTCAAAATTTTGAGTATCTAACTCTCTAGTAACAATAGGTTTATAGGCAGCCTCCATTTCATAAAGCATGTCCCAGTTGACTCCTTTGAACCAAGGATGAACCTGAAAACCCAGTAAATTTTATTCTAGTAAGAAAACTCAAACAAGGAGCTAGCATGATCAGTCACCCTACTCGGAATAGATCTTTGCACACAAAGTATAGTAATTTCAGGAATGATAAGAGGTTGTATGTATTCCGTTAAGTGAAAAAAATATTTCTAGAACTAAGCGGCATATTTCTGCAGATAGTTCCTGCACGGGCGTTACTTCACTAATAGATTTACCTTTATTTCTTCCACTCCCTCGGTCCCCAATCTTGATTCAACATCACACAATAAATGACAAATCAGATCCTTAGCCTCATCTGATACTTTTGGTTCGTCTGGGAATTTCAAGCATGTTCTCCAACTGATTATCTAATACAACAAAAACAAATATGATATATCCCCAAAAATGAGTGTATTTTGTAAAACCAAACATGATGCTGCAACACAATTTTGGAAGCATTTCTTTTGAAGAAAATGAAGTCTATACAGAAACAATCATTTCAATTCCAATTTTTTTTGATTGACTGAAAAAGAATTCCTTTTTTGAATCTCGGTTTACAAAGTTCTGTTTGAATCCAATTTGGAGATCATTTTAGAGGCCCCAGCTGTCCCTTAGTTTCATTCTAACAACAAACAGAAGAGTTAAATACCTTACGAGCTGTCATTCTTGGATGCTCTAAACAGAAGGGAGGATACCCAGCAAGTATCTCAAAAGGATTCCACCCAATGACCAGCAATCACATTCAATTCCATATCCTTTTTTCAATAAAACCTTTGGTGCCATGTAATCAAGAGTTCCAACAGTAGAATATGCTTATAGAAAATATTTCACACATAGGTTGATTGAATTAAAGACTGATCATGGTTTGATCAATTACAAGGAACAAGGATAAAGAACATCAATTTGCAAGCTGGAACTATTATAACTTGAAAGCATCGAAACATGCAGCATGAGAATGTGAGTTTGTGAATACCAAGGCACGTCGGTTCTGTTTCCACTGCTGTATTTGTTCTTTTGGCATTAGCCATGAAGCTCTGTCACCAGCAGAATGCCCTTTTGTCCCGTTAATGGACTCTGCATTTGTAAGGTCTTCGTTTTCCAATAATATTGATGAGTAATTATTTTTCAGGGGTTTACATAAGCGAAAATCTAAAGAAACTAACAAGCCACAACTATCAGAGTACAGGCAAATAAATGCAATTGATAATCTGGAGAAAGCTAGTAGAGGAAGCATGCTGATTATGAATTTATTTATAGGCACCACAAATCAACAAAGCAATGACTACTACTACTACGCTTCAGTTCCAAACAAGTCGAGGTCCACAATCAACTAAGCAAGGATTCATACAACAACTATCTAAAGTATTATGAGAGAAGCTTTCAACATACCATGTAAACATCGTGTAAAGATCCCTTTGTCGCAAACTCATAGACCAATATACGATTGTTCCCTTCGAGACAATAGCCCATCAGAGTCATGAAATGCTCGTTTTTAAGTCTTGAAATCGTTGATAACTGAAATAAGTCAAAATATTTCATGTACAATTGTTCTTTTCATCAGATTCGTGAAAAAAGAGCATCAATTCACTAACCTGCGCTGCAAAACCAGAATCAAGTTCAGGTGAAGAACTAGTATCCAACTTTTTGATTGCTACTTGCTTTCCATTGCATAATTTAGCGCAAAAAATGTGGTCATAAGATCCCTCACCAACCAAAGCTTTTTGACCGAAATTTTCAATCATTCGGTTCAGTTCATCCAAGGTGAAAACTGGCGCCTCAATCGAAAGTACTTTATGAGGAGTTCCGCCTCTTGCAGCGCTCCTCGACTCTCTTCAATCACTTGCTACAATAGAATACGATACAATACAACAACTTCATTTACAATACCATATGATTGAGAAAAATATGTGCTCACCAGCACAAGAACAACAGTCACGTTTCAGTTTTCATGTCATGAACTTTTCGAATAACAAATTGTAGACACGTGATTTTTGATCCTCCCAAAGCGTAATATATATATTTTTCGATATTAAATATTTATATTTGATTCGATATTATTTTAATTCTTATTTTATTTTTAATAAATTTTTAGTTAAAAAATTAAATAACTAAATGAAGTTAATTTTAGGATATTATTTTATTTTATTTCAATTTTAAAAAATAATACAAAAATTTTTAAAAAATATGTTTCTTTTTAAAATAAATAAGTTAGTAGTTTTAGTACTATCTTAATTATATTTATTATTGGCTATTTTTAAAATTTTATTATATTTTTCTTAAATATAAAAATTAATTAGTTATTATTGTATTATTTTTATTGTTATTATTATTTTATTTATTTATTTATTATTTTATTTTTATTATCATCTTTTAAAAAAGAAAAATAATAATAATAATATATTTTTCAAAATTTAAAATCCCCCTCCACTATCAGATTGTAATTGTTCCCCATAAAAGACCCTGTATTTAAGGACTCTACAACATCAGAAAAAGATATACGTACTTTGCCTACACATTATTCTATCATCAGACACTACAA
Organism: Capsicum annuum; assembly: GCF_002878395.1. NCBI lineage: Eukaryota > Viridiplantae > Streptophyta > Magnoliopsida > Solanales > Solanaceae > Capsicum > Capsicum annuum. The sequence goes on along the minus strand of NC_061113.1, from coordinate 14,753,136 downwards.
TATCAGAAACCAGAGATCTATCAAACACCTATAGATTATCAGAAAAACACAGAGTAAAAAAAAAAAAGAGATCAAGAAAAGAGAGAAAAAAGAAAAAACACTAAATCTCAGTTTTGTAAACTTTATTATGAACGAGCATGAATGAAAATATGTGAATAATATCAATGCATGATTTAGTACGTATGCATGTTTGATTACGTAAATCTTTTGTATGACATATTATATTACGATTGTTTATATATTCATTCCGTAGATATGTTGAAATTAAAATACTGTATATTAATTTTGTCAAATTTTTAAAGAAGAATCACAAAGAAGAAAAGAAAATAGATACACAAACACACTTCACTGAAATTGAAAAACCACACCATAAATTGACTAACACAGACACCACCGTTGCTTTTGTTCCAAGAAAATATCGAAGAGATTTAAATAAATATGAGATAATGTCTATTTATTATTAGTTAAGTTATAACACAAACAATTTAATCTTAATTTTTTTTCGGTAGCCTTAATAATATTAATTTCATGTGATTTTTATGTAATGTGACTATTAAAGTATTAATTCCAGATAGTTTTAGGAATTTTTTATTTATTTATTTATTTATTTTGCTTTCACTGGAACTAATCTTAATGCCCTTATATGGTAATGTCTTTGCCACTTATCAACTCTTAATTAAAATATGGCATTAACTTGAACTTATTAATTTTTAAAACAATTGTATTTCACTCAGATTTATGTATCTTTTGTTTTGGGTTGCTTATTTTCTTCGTTAATTTATTTTTAAAATTAGATTACTGGGTTTTTTGTGTTTAGTTTGTCTAATAAAAATATAATTTGAGTTATTAAAAATTAAAAAAAAAGATTAAATTTTGAAGATAATATTTAGTATAATATTGATAGATTTGTGTATTTTATTTTATTTTTATTTTATTTTATTTTTATTTTTATTATTTTTATTTATTATTATTAATAAAACTTAATAATTAGTTGTTAATTAATTAATTGCTTTAAATGAATAGTAATTTGGTCTATTATTTAGGTTGAATAGCATTTTAAGTATACAAACTAATGCCTTTAATGCTAGGTAATTTTTAGACACGTTTTAAAATATGTCTCAATTGAGAATGCGGCACACGCATCTTTCCGAAGCATTTAAAAATTTAAGGATGCAATAATGCACCTTGGCAAATATTTTTTCAAAATTAATTTTCATTGATTTATTTAATATAAGATCATAGACAAATTTTAGATATTAAAAATGAGCGAACTTAGCCCTTAACATAATTTATTAACTTTTGATAATAAATTCGAGCTTTTGATATTGACTTTACTTGCTTTAATTATTGTTATATTGTGTTTGCTGGCCTTATGTGCTTCTTGTTGCTCATTTACTTCTTTGATATTGTTGAACTGTATTATAAATTGTCTTCTCTCACGCACCCTCTCTGAGTCTCGAAAATAGGATAGAAGGAATGCAGTGCATGCATCCTACTTTATTTTTGAGATAGCCGGAGTGTCAAGGCACTTGGCGAAGGATTATAGTCACATATGTTAGGCAGGGTTCAGATCGGCAACGAAGGTGGTGTTGCCCTGCTACCAACCAAATTGTCCCACCTTGGCTCGAGTGTCCGCTCGGATAAGTCAGTCTAGACACCTATCCCTATTAGGCTTAAATTTAGAAGAACTGAAAACTCAGAATTTGATTATCTCTATTTGGTGTCGCTTTATTTGCATCATATGCATTTGACTTAGTGGGACTCAGCACAGGAGCCGGGTCTGTCTAGGACAGGTGACCTACTTTATAAAGACCAACATGTGCATTCTATGTGCTCTTTGACATTTGTTTGGAAGGCTGTTTGTTTGTTGACCGGCTTTAGGCAACTTTAAAATACAAGAGATTATATTATCCTCAAATTTAGTGAATTATTTTTCAAAAGAAAAAATTTATTTTTTTAAAAGAAAGAAATTTTTTTAAATATATAGGCATATAATTTTACGGTCTTCATGAACTACGAGGATCTGATTCTCACTCTTTAGTGGGATATGTAGAAAATCTTTCTCAGGATACGTCCTTATCTTTTGAAAAATTATCCATAGATTTATCGAGAAATATTTTAAAACTATGAGTACTTTCATAATTGTTTTTTTTTCTTATCCTTAGGTTTAATTTTTATATATATCTTAAATAGCCCTGAATCTTTAAGGATCATGAGGTTAAGTTTTACAAAATAAATAAAAAATATATATAAATTTTAACAGCCCTGAACCTTTAAGGGTCTTGAGGCTGAGTTTTGTACGACATAATTTTCAAGAACTATGCACACCTGATTCTCATTTTATTGAGATAAGTAGGCAGTCCTTAATGGATTCGGTAATCTATTAAAAAATGGTTGTCTTTCCTTTTAAACTAAAAATTAAAAAAAAAGTTGTTTTCAAAAATGAAAAAAAAAATTATTTAATAAATAAATAAATTTCTCATTATTCAAAAAAAGAAGAAGGTATATTTCTTTGTATCTCCAATTTTTGAGAACTACACACACCTGATTCTCATCTTAGTGAGATACGTAGGCAATCCTTCTGGGGTTCGGTGATCTCTTCAAAAAAGAAGATAAAAGAAAAAGAGTCTTTAAAAAAATATTGCATTCTGACGCCTTTGTTATTTCTTACACAGTTAGTTTAAGGTGATTGATTTGTGGTATTTTGGCTGGTCCTCCACATCACACCAAATCTAAAGAAAGTTTCGCTGTGTCCAATAAGGATATAGAAAGTGACTTCATGGATCAAACAAAGACTCATGAAAAAGAGAGTTTAAAGAAAGAGAATTTGAGATTAAGGCAACAAATGATGAAAATGTATCGAGCTTGGGCCAGTGGTCATCCTCCTCCTCCGTTCCCCACTATTAAAGACTGGGGCATGTCTTCAAGTGTAAACCTTCTTCAAAGCTTTGAGATGTCGAAATTTAAGGAACATGATGGACATAAAGATTCTGTGAAGCATTTGGGATGATACTGCAATCGATCAAGGGAAATTGAAAAAGAAAAGAAGAAGGAAAACGCATTTATTGTCATGTCAGGGCCAAAGAAGAGTTTGAGAGGTCCAACCCACCAATACTGTCAGCCTCAATCCCGAGCTTACATATTAGATCAATACAACCACATGCAACAAGGTTCTTTTCTCCAAAATCCAAGAAATTTCATTTCACTTCCTCAATATCCTTTGAACAATGTAGAACCGTATGCTCATTCATCTTCCTATCCACAATGGCGTGCCCCAGACCCTCGGCATCGTCCTCGACACTCAAAAATTTACCAAGGATCCTATAAATCCAAGTTTCATCCGAGGTTATAGTTTGCAATGAGGAGAAAGAAAAAGGATAATTTCACGCCAATTGGGGAGTCCTATACCAGTTTGTTCCAAACATTGAGGCAATGGGGCATGATTACTCCCATCCCTGGGTATATTCCGGATCAACATTCAAAATATTTTAGTCCTAATGTACGATGTCCTTATCATTCTAATATGCAAGGTCACAGTGCTGAAGATTGTCATATTTTGAAAAAAGAAATAGAAAAAATGATTCAAGAAAAATTGATTGTGGTGTAAAACGTTGGCACCTGAACCGCCCCATAGAATTCTTTGCCAGCACGTGGTACTGCACGATATGTGGGAAACAATGAGTCAAGTATGGGGACCCAGAACTTATTTATTGAAGGAAATGTGTCTGTCGTGGTGGAAGCTCTAGTCATGTTGATATGCAAATCAGTGGCTAAGTTGCCAGGTTGAGCAATTGAGAAGTCACCCCTCTCCCTACTAGGAAGAGGTCTAGTAGTTTTTTATTTCTTTTCTGTTACCCGAATTATTTTAGGATTGTAGTTTAGGACCTATCTTGTTTGATTTCCTTATCGTTTTTGTTCAAACTCTTCTATCTTTCTGTCAACAAAATGTGTGTCCCTTTTGTTTTTATTTCTCAATAAATATTACCTTTCTTTTTTTTCTTCAAAAAAATCTTTCTATGGTGATTATGGTAATATGATAAACATGTTGAATTTTCAGCCAGATCTGAAAACCCAATCTAATGTTGAAACATTTGATCAAGAACCTAGAGTTGAAAAAAAATGTAAGAAAAATAAGTAAAGTGTTGAGATGTTTTGGGGAACTTAGTTACATCCTCACTTGAATGTTTTGAGGCAATCACTTTGTGAATAAAAAATGTCTTGATCTTCAATGAGAAGGTTCAACTCAAACATTTTTGAATGAAATCAACCAGAGGATATATAGTTTCTATTATTAGAAGAAGTAAAAGGAAGTTAGCTAAAAAAAAGAGTCATCTGTTGTGACGAAAGTACAATACAAGTAGACCTGTATGGTTTACAAGTTTAAAAGAAGTGACATACGCACATGTGCTTAGTCATGGTCAATATTGAAAAGATGCGTATGATCTTCATGTTCTATTCCTAGATTGCATGTTATGTACTTGCGTTTTTAAGGATTGATATGACGAAGACATTTTATTCTACTATCCAAATGTTGTGTCATTCATTGTTATCCCTTTTGAGCTTTTGTTTTATTTCTTTTATATCCCTCTTTTGAAATTAAAATAGAGTCTAAAAAAAGTGTCAAGAAAAAGGATAGAGTTAGAAAAGTGTCAAGAAAAAATAGAGTCGGGAAAAATATCTCTCTCTCTCTCAAGAAAAAAAAAAGAAAAGTAAAAAAAATCAAGCAAAAGAACAAGATTCCTGAACTATGTTTGATCTGATTCTTGCTATGACAAGATACGTAGGCAGCCCTACTCTGGGGTTCGGTCCAACCAAGTAAAAAAAAAATTCAAATTAACCAGAATGAAATGAAACTGGGAAAAAGTTTATTTTCTTAAAAGAGTCGATTCCAAAAGTTGTATGTTTCACCCAATATTATGTAAATTTTTTAGCCTCATGCCTTCCTTTCTTTTTAATCTTTTTTAAAAATCAAGTTACCACCAAAGAAAGACCTTCAGATCGATGTTTGAGAATGTCAAGGCTAAACATGTTATGGGTGCATGATGTTTCGTATGTTGGGCATTATTTTAAAAAAAAAATGAATGAAAAAAAATGAATGAGTAAAGATGAGAGTCTTATTGGTGAAAACCCTTTTGGGCACCATAAGGCGACAGTGAGCTGAGAAAGAAATGAAAATGAGATAGGCGTTGGCAAAAACCCATTGAGGTGCCACTAGCTGAAGGAGAATTGTGATCTAAAGGGACTATATTCAAGATTAATTTCATTTCAAACTCAATAAGTGGACAAGAGTTGTAATGATTAGTATGGGTAGATCAGGTTTTTTAATTCAAAATGCATGTCATGATTACTGAAATTGGCTACCACACCCAAATAAGTTTTCTTCTATCATTTAAAAAAATAAAATGCCTATTGTTTTTTCCTTTTCTTTTTATTTTTCTATTTTTAATTTTTGGTATCTTTGTCATCAAATAAAAATTGCTATCATTTTTCTCTTGTCTTTGAGTCGAGTCCATGTCATAGCAAGTGAAAAAAGATTTCAAAACTGGCTACCAGCTTCTTCAATTGCATAAACCAAGACAAAAATCCAACACATAAAAGTGACATGATTGTGAGCCGAAATAAGGCATGCAGAAAGTTTTTTCAACAAACGAGTCTGGGAACTCATGAAAATACTAAGGTTCAAAGGGTTTATTTGAGAAGCATGGTAAAGCAGAGATACTGTGTTTGTTTCAAAGTCACTTCTGATAATATGAGTTTGGGTCAATGATGCAGCAAGTCAGTGATGGATGCTAATGGTTGGAAGCAAGGTTAAATATGACGAGGGCAAGAGTGATTGCCACGAAAGCTAAAGCCAAAAACCTGCCACCATATTTTTGAACATACAAGTTTTCTTTGATGAAACAAGAAACATATTACTTGCGAATCAAGAACTTTAGAGTATAAATATCAAGGGCTGCAATGCCTCATTTCCACAAATGCAGGAAGCAATGTTGTTGCATAGGTTTGATAATCAACTTATGATAAAAATTTATCATCATATATCCCTCAAAGGCATACTTCTTTGTCCAGGTATTTCAGTTTTAATTGCTAGATGATATATTTCTTAAATTGAACCTTGATTCCTAGAAGACGTACCTTTTAGTCGAGTCATCCCCTTGATTCCTATAAGACGTACCTTTTAGTCTAGTCATTCCCCTTGATTCCTATAAGACGTACCTTTTAGTTGAGTTATTTCTCTTGATTCCTATAAGACATACCTTTTAGTCGAATCATTACCCTTGATTGCTATTGTTGACACCTAATTTTTGCCCTCCGCAATTCAATTTAATTTCGAGTTTCTTTAATTTTAAAATAAAATCACAACAATTATTTTGTTCAAATCAATGCTAGTTTAAATTACTTATTCCATTCAATTTTATCTTTTAATTAACGATTATACATTCTTTGCATTTTTATAGACGAGAGTGTATAAATTTCGTTATCTAAATGAATGTTTTCATTAAAATTAGATTTTTATTGATTAAACTTGAAAATTAATTCAAATGGATAAAATCTTGGTTTTAAATACGATTTGCTCTCAAAATATTTTATCTGGAGGAATATTTGTTGGATTTTTATCAAATTAAGAAACTCGAGATTGATTTGTTACTCGATTTGTGCCAGATTGCGATTCAATTTAGCGAACGAATTAAATATGACCTCAATTGAAATTAAATTGGCCCAATTGTGATGCAATTGACCAATAGATATTCAATTTGGTTAAAATTTAAATAAGTCGTTTAAATTGTAATTTAATCTTAATCCCAAAAGTTACCATTTCTTAATTGAAATTATTTTAATCCGATTAAATTTAATTAGAGTTATTATTACTCCAATTAAATCTAATTATGATTATTCTAATCTAATTAAATTTAATCAGGGTAACCCAATTAGATTTAATAAGGGTTATTAAATAATCCCAATTAAAGACCCAAATATTAAATATAACCCCAACATAACCTAATCAAAACCTGATCCAGCCCAACATCATAACACAACCCGGCACAATCCCTATCTCCTCCTTCTTCAACATAGCTACAACAACCCTTACAACAACAATATCAATCGACAACAACAACAAGAACCGTATAACAACAATCAGCGATAACAACACCATATCTCTGACCTGTCGACCCGAATCCATCAGCACCCAACTCCAATCAAACTCGACCCGGTCTCAACCCATCTCTCACATGCATCACGCGCCCTCCTATGTGGATTTATGCAAAGAAAGGCGGAGAACCTTCTAGAAGATTGCTTAGTTGGCTCGTCCAACGTTCAGATCTGCAAATTTTGGGGAGAATGGTACGAATTCGTATAGATTTGTGCGAAATCTATTGGTTCTTGTGGATTATTCCTTTCTATTGGTTGAACCCATTCAAATTTATTCAAAATCAGTACAAGAAGTAGGTGCAAAACCTTATCCTCCGAAAATACCCTTTGTTAAAGTTCCCAAAACTGCCTATGATTTTGATTCTCCCACATCGTTGGTTGTTTGAAATAGATAGCCGAATCTCTTATATAAAGAGCTCATGGATGAGCTAAAAAAGAAAAAGGTCTGGGAAGGTTGAAAAAACTTTCTGAGCAAAAAAGTCCATTTTTCTTGTAAAAAAAACAACTTTTTCGTGAAAAGTTGTCAATTACGCAAAGCTTTCTCGAAGTCGCAGAGTTTTTTCCGGTGGTGGTAAAAATTCCATCGTAGCCTCGACTCCCGTTTTGCTGCCCAACATTCGGTTAGTCTTTGTTTTTTTTTTCTCGTATGGTTGCGTTGTAATAGGGATAGTCTTAGTAGTTTAGATTAGTATATTCTGCGTTGGGAGTTGTTGCTGTAGTGGCTTTAAGAGCCGTAGGTATCGCGAAGAAGATTACGATTGTTGTTTGAGATGAAATGCTTGTCATTCTTGATTTGGTGCTCTTTAGTTAGTCTTTTGAGTTTGCCCTCTTGCTTTGGATGATATTTCCTTTGGTATAAAATCTGTGGTCATTGTATTCTTTTGATTTAGCCTAATCGTCATCTCAAAATTTGACGTTTTGATTTAGGTCAGTCACTATCTATCTTGAATCTCTTCTGTGTTGTCTTGTTTATGTATAAACTTGTCTTATCTAGGATAGTTTCTTCAAGTTTAATCGGCGTTTAAATTTTCTTCTTTTTTTTTTGGGTTGATAGCGACTGCTCTCTAAGCGTTCATGATTTCTCAACGACAAATTGTAGTAATAGGCTTAGAAATCATCTAGGATATTTTTGATCTCTCAGTTTGCTGATTCGTTGAGAAAAGATAGAATAGGCCTTAAACAACAAAATCTGATGTTTACGATGTTCTTTGCACTTAGTTGTTCAGCTTTTCCTTTACAGATATTTTCCAGTTTCTCTTTTTTTTTTTTTGATGTGTTGATTTTCTTTGTTATTGTGGTTGTTTGTTAGGAACTCGCATATGCTGAAAATTTAGCTTGCTTAAGTCGTTAGTGCAAACTGGTTTATCGTTGTTGTAAGTTAAAAGCTGGATTTTTGGGTGTGCCATGTATGATGTAACTTGGAATTTTGTTTAGCATAACGTTATGTTTTCTTGATAGATTAAAATCCTACTCATATCTAGTGTCTTACTTCTCCAATCTATTTAGTTAGGAGTATAGTCTAATCGTTTGAAGTGTTTAATGCTAATTCGGTATAATGTTTAAATGCTCTCAACATCATATATTGTTTGATAATCTTCATGTACCTGAAAATGCTTAGTCTAACAATTGGTTCTTCACATACCTCAAGTGGATAATTTTTATGTAGTTAAATTGCCATGAGTTTTCTTTTTGGTTTCTAAGGAGAAATTTCATGTGATGTATAGTTTCTGTGATATAGATTTTTCTCTGTGATAATTTTGGCATCAGTATTTTGAAACTTTGCACCACGCTTAGTCTTACAGTTTAAGTAATGAAATATTGAAAAGGTGATTTGACTCAAATTGTAGAAAATCTGTTACATTTAATCAAGTCAATAATATGTATTAATTACGTTTAATTTTTTTAGTTTTGGCTGAATCTATAAACTTGAATCGATTGCGAATACGTCTTACTATTTTTTTTACATCGGCTTATGATTATTTAAAGATTCATACTACTTTTAATTAAATCCGAAATATTTTCATCTAGTTTTTTCTCCCCTCTTTGACAGGTCGTTGGTTAAATAATTTTATTTATTTTTCCCGTGATTGACTATGTATTGACTTTATTTCTCTTTCCCTTCATTAATCACGTATTAATGTTCTCTATTTTTCTTTTTTTCTTTTTTGCATGGAAATTCGTTGGAGTCCAAACGAACTCTTTGCATTCCCTAATGGGCCAATAAGGTTCATCCATTGAGTAAAGCTCGAAAGAGAGTCTAAGGTTACATAGTGCGTGGATAAGAAAGTCGGAAGGAGGAGAAGGGATTAACGTCCCACTGTTGGAGCAGGCGCGAGACTCGAGAGCCTCATTCTTTAATTTACTTATCTGTTGTTGTACTAATACAGGTGAATCGAAACTCGAGTCAAAGACTCGAAAATATAGATTAGGACAGGTGGAAGATGGGCCGAAAGCCCAATATCTAGACTAGGACAGGGTGACGGATTTGGGCATGAAGGCCCAAATCATTTATTTCTTCCTCTATTTCCCTTTCCTTATTTTATTTGCTTGGTGTTCGAATCTAGTTAACTCCCTAACTAAGTCGCTAAAAAACTAATTTTGGAAAAAACTTTTCCTTAATTACTTTTCCAACAAATCGATTTTCCAAGTTAGTCAAAAGAGATGATTTTCAAACAGATCGGATATTTGCAAGTTAGCGAGCGTTTTAGGTGCCTAACACCTTCCTAAAATGTTAATACGAACCGCTTATTCAGAATCTTCAAAACTTGAACTATTTTTTTGTTTTGAATCATTTGAAGTAACTCTCCAAAGGTTTCTTAATTCCTTTTCAAAATTAAGTGGCGACTCTTCCAAAAGTCAAAATTTCTCTGTAAAATAGAAATGGGACTCTTTCAGTTTTGAATTTGTGGTCGGACAAAAATTGGGAACGTCAACTTTCCTTTGTCCAGGATTACTTGCATCTATCCTACCCAAAGGGAGGGGCAGTTGTTGACATCAAATTTTTTTCCTCCACAACCAAGTTTAATTTTGAGTTTCTTCAATTTTAGATAAAATTACAATATTTATTTCATCTGAATAAAAAGTTTTTCAAACTATTTATGTACGTAATTTTGTCATTTTAAGTAGCAATTATACAATTCGTATTTAATTGTACAAGATTATATAATTTGATTACTTAAATATTTATTATATGGAATATCGAATGTTAATCAAGGATAATCTTAAAAATAAATATAATGATTAAAATCTTAATTTTAATATAATTTATTATCAAAATAGTTTATTTGGATAAATATGCATTTGATTTTATTAAATCAAGAAGCTCAGGATAAAACAAGGTGTTAATTCATATCGAATTTTAATTTAATTTAATCAATTTATTAAATTTGGACCTTAATTGAAATTAATTCGGCCATAATTACAATGTAAATGGTCGATTGAATTTTAATTAGGCTAAATTTTAAACACAATTGTCTAAACTTTCTTTTGGCTATTTAATAAATAGCCAAAATAGCCTAATTTACCCATTTCCTTTTTAATTTCAGCAACCCCTTTTAATTAAAATGGGACCAGGCCCAAAAAACAGCACCCGGCCAATTTCGGCCTAACTACATATCAGCCCAGTCCAAAGCCACCGACCCAACCCATCTATCTCTTCTATCTTCTTCAGCAAACCAGTACAATAGCTCAAAGCGTACAATTCCAACAATTTCAACATCGATCAACACCAACGCATCAACGATCTCAACAACCATCGCAACAGTAACAACATTGCGCAATCCGACCCGACCAGCTCCAAATTGACCCGAAACCAACCCATCTGTGGTCTTCCTCACGCGTCCTATGCGAATCCGTGCGTGAAAGCCTAGAAGCTTCTGAAAATTGGTGAGTTGGCTCCTCCAACGGCTCAATTCCGCAAATCTCAGGTATAGGGGTACGATTTCATACATATGTGTTACAATTTCATCGGCCCTTGGTAAAAATTCATTTTCCCTAAATCTTATTGGTCCACCAATTTCAAAATTTTGGAGAAAAATAAGGAAACTGGTACAATTTGTTAAGGGAAAATCTTATCTTGAGTTCAAATTGGGATTTCCTTTTTGAAAAAATTCCCCAAATTGCCCCTGCGTGGCCTCTTATCCCACATCAGTGGAGCATTTGGGAGGGGGGATCTTCTTGCTCTATAAATAGCTCTCTTTAGAGCAGGAAAAGGGCTTGGGAAAATTTTAGGGAAAAAGGGGAAAATTCGGGTAGCTAAGAGTTTCTTCTCACAGAAAAAATTTCTCTTTTTTTTCTTCTTTTTTGAAAGTTGTTTGAAAAATCGGGGGTTAGAAAAATTGGGTTGGGAAAATTTCTGAGAATTTTAGGAGGTTGGGAAATTTTGGTCTCGAAAAAATTGAGAGAGGAAGGAGAGAAAACCATTTTTCGAGCGAAATCAGTAGACAAATTTCTCTATTTTTGGAAAGAAGCTGTCGAGTTCGTCGAAATCATCGAAGTAGTGGCGAAGTTCCGGTGGTGATCAATATCCCGAAGATTAACTCATGGTCCCGTTTTGCTGCTCCCAAAAAGGTAACATTCCTTCTCCATTTCAAACTTCGATCTTTTCTGCTTCATCTCAATTTTCTGTAGCGATATCTAATTTTTTTTACTTTTTTTGGTAACATTCTGTGCTGAGATTGATTGCTGGTATATGGCTTTAATAGTCATAGGTTGCGTTCATGATAGTTGTCATTACGCTTTATTTGAATCAATATGTTTGCTGGGAAATTTTTGGCTAGCTGAGTTAGTTTGTAAGTTTTTCATGTGCCTAAGTTGGAGGTTGAAAATTCAGGTAAAGATTGGAACTTTGGGCGGTTTTAGTTGTTGGTGTACGAAGTTTTCGTATGTGTAGGATCCAGTGAAGAGACGGACCATATTGAGTGTATTTTGTGTAGTTTCATCTTGCATTCATTCAAGTAGATGCGTAAATAGCTTAAAAATGTATGAACTCAATTGTGTGTAGGTCATGTATACATATATGTGATGTGTAAAGTTGCTAATTTTTCAACTAATATTAATTTTCGATTTCATAATTTCAAATGTATAAATGGGAAAAATTTGGCTACTTGCGTTGGTTAGTAAGTCTCATATGCTTAAGATAGAGGTTGAAATTTAGGTAAAATCTGAACCCCTTTTTTACTGTTTAGTTAGTGGTGGATTCACATCTCTGTAAACTAAGCTCTCGTTATTAGTAAGGTTCGTTGAATGGATGGACCACATTGAGTTTGTTGTTTGCGGAACCTACCTTTCATTAACATGATCTCTTTATTAATCTTTAGGATCGATTTGAACATTCGTTTGAAGCTGAAAACTAAAAAGGGTATTTGAAATCGAAGTCTAGTTAATAAGTTGGCTTCTGTTTGTTGATTCATGGTTTTATTCATTTGCCCGCACCTATAAATGAAGAAGAAAACGTTACTTTTCAACATATGGTTTTTCAGAATGTTGGCTAGTTTTTCTATTCATTGTTGTTCATGTTTGAAATCACCTGTGACAATGTTCTTTTCATCCTCATCTGCATCAAAGCTTCATTATTTACGGTGAATTATTTTGTGGGATAACGAAGTAACAATATTTTCATATGATTGGATATTATTTGTGCATTTCCTGTTCTTGCACTGTATCCAATACAATTGTTTGCTTGTAGAACACTATATAAATTGACCAGCCTTGATTTGATCTATTTCAATGAAATTTTTCTAGTCAATCTTTGCCTGTGCTTCACCTAAATATTTCCTTGATTATCTAAGTGATTATATGATAGTAAATAATTTGTCCGTTTATCTGATTGTAGTGTTAATTGAGGATCAGTATACCTAGACATAATGTGAATTTGGTTTCTCAATCGCTAAAGAATTATAAACTGCTATGCCTAAGCAGATAGGGGAAATACGCCTAATGTAGATTTAATTTATTAAATTTTCCTGCATGTTGTGCATAAATTTGGTCTTTTATCGCTCAGTAAGCTTATTCGAATGCGCCCTAACTAATAGGTAAATTATCTTATGTTGAAATTTTGAATGAAGTTTTAACTTCACTGAATTAATGTGCCCATCTCATATATTTAATATTTTCCCTCTGTTAAATACGATGCATGATATTTTAGCATTTTTGAATATTAGTTTGAACATGTATTAATTACTTTATTTTTCCTTCTTTTCTTTTGTATGTGGAAACATTTGAGTCTAAACGGACTCTATTCCCATTGTTGCATTATCGACGTGGGCCATTGGGGCCCATCCCTCATGAGTCGATTTCGAAGACCATAAGGAGACAATAATATAGCATATGAATACGAAGAGTTGGAAAAAGAAAGGCAGGTTAAAGACCCACGTTTGAAGCGGCTAAGAGACGTGAAAGTCTCATTTGTCATTTTATTTATTTAAGTATTGTTGTCTTTATTTATTTTATTTATTTTACTTATTAATTCATTTGGGCCTCGAAACCAAAGTTGTAAATTTAATACAGGTGGAGCGGATTTTGAGCCGAAAGGCTCGAAACTAGACTAGGACTGGTGAAATGGGCCGAAAGCCTAAACTAGACTAGGACTGGTGAAATGGGCCGAATGGCCTGATTATTTTATTCCCTCCCCCTTTCCTTTTTTACATGTTTGTTTGCCTTTGTTCGTTTAGACTTAGTTAAAAATCCCTATCAAGTCGTCTAAATCCGTTTTACACCAATCGCTATCTAAAAACCAATCACTTTTCAACAAATTAATCTTTTAGAAGTTAATCAAAAGACGTTTTTAAATAGTCTGGATAACCGCAAGTTAGCAGACGTTTTAGGTGTCTAACACCTTCCTAAAACGTTAATAGGAACTGCTTATTCATAATCTTCAAATTTAAACAATTTGTCTGTTTTGGATCGTTTAAAGTATTTTATAAAGGTTTCTTAATTCCTTTTCAAAATTAAGTGGCAACTCTTCTTTAAAAGTCAAAAATTTCTTCGTAAAACACCTATAAGACGAACTTTTTAGTCGAGTCACTCCTCGTGATTCCTATAAGACGTAACTTTTAGTCGAGTCATCCCCCTGATTCCTATAAGACGAACCTTTTAGTCGAGTCACTCCCCGTGATTCCTATAAGACGTACCTTTTAGTTGAGTCACTCCCTTGATTCCTATAAGACGTATCTTTTAATCGAGTAATCCCCTTGATTCCTATAAGACGTACTTTTTAGTCGAGTCATTCCTTTTGATTCCTATAAGACGTACCTTTTAGTCGAGTCATTTTCTAAGTACAAACTGGGGCAAACATTCTGTTCGTGTTTATTGAACTTTGCTTTCTGCTCAGGATCCTCCTGAAGAATAAGAATTTATTTTACGCTCAGAACCCTCCCAAAGAATGAGATGCTATTTTTCTGTTTTACTGTTTACTTTGAATCTAGCAGTCCGCCTGAAGAACAGGGTGAAGAAAAGCAAATCAAGAGCCCGTCTGAAGAATAGGGTAAACATTATCAGTTGCAAGTTCAGGAGCCCACCTGAAGAATAGGGTGGAAATTTTCAAGTCCAAGTCAGAAGAAAATTTGAAAAATAAACCAATTGTCAAGTTCCCTTCTAACGCCAAAAGCCAATGAGGAGGAATATTTCGTGTATCAACTTCAACTCAGAATAATGACTATCTCACCATTTGAGAAGTCATGAAGATTCAAGTCAAAATTTTCAAAAAAGCAGCATAGATAGGATCTTTCACTTGTGTCTTTGTTTTATTTTTTTAATTTTATTTTTGTTATTCATTTGAATGTAAAAGTAGAAGTCGCGAACCGAAAACTCAACGAAACCTGACTCAACCTCTAGCTCATTGTCTCCCCATTTTGCCTTTTTGAACTACTCATGACCTAATTTTCTTATAACCCGGGATAGGTAGGTGGTCCAAAATCAGGACTAGGTCACATCTTTTATTTTATTATATTTTATTTTATCTTTACTTTTTGAATAATAGGAGGATCAAAAATCGTATCTTTGTTACTTCTTTGTATAAAAACTCTTCGAGATTTCAAACAAAGAGGGGCAAAATGTAGACACATGATTTTGACCCTCCCAAAGCGTAATATATATATTTTTTGATGTTAAATATTTATATTTGATCCGATATTATTTTAATTTTAATTTTAATTTTAATAAATTTTTAGTTAAAAATAAATAACTAAATGAAGTTAATTTTAGGATACTATTTTATTTTATTTCAATTTTAAAAAATAATACAAAGTTTTAAAAAATATGTTTCTTTTTAAAATAAATAAGCTAGTAGTTTTAGTATTATCTTAATTATGTTTAGTATTGGCTATTTTTAAATTTTTATTATATGTTTCTTAAATATAAAAATTAATTAGTTATTATTATATTATATTATTTTTATTGTTATTATTGTTATTATTAGTTTATTTATTTATTTATTATTTTATTTTTATTTTTTATATTTATATGTTCTTTTTTTAAAAAAAAAAAATAATATTATTTTTAAAATTTAAAATCCCCCTCCATTATCAGATTGTAACTGTTCCCCTTAAAAGACTAAGAACTCTACAACATCAGAAAAAGATATACGTACTTTGCCTACACATTATTCTATCATTAGACACTACAACATCAGAAACCAAAGATCTATTAGACACCTACAGATTATCAATAAACAGAGAGAAAAACACAGAGTAAAAAAAAAGAGATCAGGAAAAGAGAGAAAAAAGCATTGAATCTCAGTTTCATATTTTTGTTCGAGTTTCGATATCGATGACGATTTCTTGTTTCATCACAAGTTTTATTCAATCATGAATTATTTATTTTTGTAAACTTTATTATGAACAAGCATGAATGAAAATATGTGAATAATATCAATGCATGATTTAGTACGTATGCATGTTTGATTACGTAAATCTTTTATATTTTATATTATATTACGACTGTTTATATATTCGGTCCGTAGATATGTTGAAATTAAAATACTGTATGTTAATTTTGTCAAATTTTTAAAGAAGAATCACAAGGAAGAAAAGAAAATAGATACACAAACACACTTCACTGAAATTAGAAAACCACACCATAAATTGACAAACAGAGACACCGCCGTTTCTTTTGTTCCAAGAAAATATCGAAGAGAAATAAATAAATATAAGATAATATCTATTTATTATTAGTTAAATGATAACACAAACAATTTAATCTTAATTTTTTTCCCGGTAACCTTAATAATATTAATTTCATGTGATTTTTATGTAATGTGAC
>NC_061113.1:14664054-14733726 GCF_002878395.1 Capsicum annuum | reverse complement strand
TTTATGTAATGTGACTATTAAAATATTAATTCCAGATAGTTTTAGGAATTTTTTTTTTCCCTTCACTGGAACTAATCTTAATGCCCTTATATGGTAATGTCTTTGCCACTTATCAACTCTTGATTAAAATATGGCATTAACTTGAACTTATTAATTTTTAAAACAATTGTATTTCACTCAGATTTATGTATCTTTTGTTTTGGGTTGCTTATTTTCTTCGTTAATTTATTTTTTAAATTAGATTACTGGGTTTTTTGTGTTTAATTTATCTAATAAAAATATAATTTGAGTTATTAAAAATTAAAAAAAAAAAAGATTAAATTTTGAAGATAATATTTAGTATAATATGGATAGATTTGTGTATTTAATTTTATTTTTATTTTTTATTATTTTTATTTATTATTATTAATAAAACTTAATAATTAGTTGTTAATTAATTAATTGCTTTAAATGAATATTAATTTGGTCTATTATTAAGGTTGAATAGCATTTTAAGTATACAAACTAACGCCTTTAACGCTAGGTAATTTTTAGACACGTTTTAAATTATGTCTCAATTGAGAATGCGGCACACACATCTTTTCGAAACATTTAAAAATTTAAGGATGCAATAATGCACCTTGGCAAATATTTTTTCAAAATTAATTTTCATTGATTTATTTAATATAAGATCATAGACAAATTTCAGATATTAAAAATGAGCGAACCTAGCCCTTAACATAATTTATTAAAATAATTTAAGACAAGATAAGTCAATAAAAGAGACCGTGCTAGAATCACGGGACTCGAGGGGTGCCTCACACCTTTCCTACCGTCAATAGAATTCCTTACCCGGTCTTCTGTTTTCGCAGACCAAAAATAAGAGTCATTTCCTTTTGATTAGGGATTCAAAAAGGTGACTTGAAACACCATAACTCTGTTAATAAATTAATCCCTATTCAATATCGTCACTTTAATTGGAAAAATCTTTGACTTCGGCTTCTCGAGCGAAAAAAGGGATGTGACACACATCCATCGACCTGCTTACCAAACTCAAATGCAGAGAGCCCAACGCAAGCACGCAAAGCAGCCAAAAAAGTAAAATTATCATCACCTAGATTTAAACATGGCATCTTCCTCACCAGTGCCAGTCCCTCCATCTACATCTTAGCTTCAGAATAACCTGAAAGAAGTGCATTCATGCACACAGTATTTATAACAAGCATTTCATTGAACATCATAGCTGCATTCTTGATACACGAGGATTTCGCATACAAATCAACTAAAGCATACCCCACATAAACACTAGAAAGCCAACCGAGGCAGAAACAAGTTGGGCTATTGATAATTCTTGGATCGACTATTGGGAAGACATTTGCGGAGGGTTTGTTTGAGCATAGAGTAAAGATATTAAGCTATGGAGATGATGACTACTGTTTTTTACTACAGCTGTAAATCATATACAATGGAAACTTTACCTGTATTAGAAGCCTTGATGATTTCTTAGCATTAGCGGAAGTCCAAAAACAGTGTATTTGAGAAGTACGGCTTGTAAAGAGAGATGTTTCTATAGATGATAGCATAAGAGAAATGTTTTGGGGAAAGTAAGAGAGAGACAAATGCTTTTGGGAAAAAAAGGGGAGGAAATATCACGATATTTTTTAGCGGTATTTTTTGGGAATGGATAGCGGGGATTAAAACCCCCGCAAATTATATATTTTTTGGCGGTATTATTTTGATGTATAATGGAGGTTAAAACTTAACCCCCACAAATTATATATTTTTTGGTGGTATTATTTTGATGTATAGCGGGGGTTAAAACCCCTGCAAATTATAAAATTTTTAGCGGTGGATTTTTAACCCTCGCATTTAATATAGTTTTGCAGGGGTTAGAGTAATCCCCGTAAATAAACCCCCACAATTATACCCCTTTTTTTGTAGTGTTCCACCAAACACCTTGATTTAAGGATAGTAGTTGAAAAAGTTGATGTCAAGTCTTGGAAGTGATGGTTCAAATCTTCTCACCAACAAACTTTACAACTTTATCTTCACCTATTTGAATCAAGTTTGCACTTTTTGTAGTTTAAATTATAAGACTAGGTGAAGAACAAGATGAACACAATAACAATCTTCAAGAACATAACAACTTCTCAAGAACACAACAACAACACTACCAATCGTCCACCAATCTTCAACACACGGCCAACTTCAAGTCACCACAACATTATTCAATATTATAAGCCCAACTTTAGATCTAGACACTTTTAGTGTTGGTGAGAAAGAAACCAACACTAGAAATACACTAGACAAGCAAAAATATACTAGATCTAGTCACAAAACTCTTGGCCAAGTCAACAACAAGAACACTTCTCTCTCTTTTTTTTTTTTTTTTTTGATTTTTTTAGCAAGCCCAATATTGATTCTGTTGGAACAAAATCAACCACAAACTTTGATACCAAATGATACAAGAAAAGCAAGGAAAGACACAAAACAACCAAACTAAGTTACAAAACAAGAAGAAGAACACAACAATATTGTAACAACAACTCATGGATTCCCTAGAAACGAGAACAAACTAGTACAAACGATTATAAGAATAAAATGAACAAAGGATAGATAGTTAGACCTTGGTTGGTATAATCTTAAGAACCAAAGAACATGTGATACTCTTGGACCCTTAACACAACATGCAACGGTTAACCTGACTCCTACGTTGACACAAGAGGGACTTTACTTCCTCTGAACACCAACGTCTCAAGCCATGAATGCAGCACTAGTGATTTCACACTAGTATCACTCTAATTTCGGGTTGCCTCTTAAAGAGAAGAGAGGACTTGTCTTTCAAAGTGTTATACAACTTACAAATATCATCGAAGTCTAAGTAGTAAATGACCTAATATATTCTATTTATAGTAGGTTACAAAAATTGTGTGAAATGTCCAAAAGATCCCTTAGTCAAAGGCTTCACTTTAGGTGTCCTTGGAGTGTAGTTTGTGGACTGTTTTGGAGACTATTTAGGCCCTCCTTTGCACTTGACTTGCACGCTTCAAGGCTCGAGTTCAATATATCTCACATATGTCCATCTCCGTGGTCATTCTCGTATCATGCCCCTACTAAAGTTAGTCATAAAACCTTCTTTTGTTAGGTAAAGTGGTTGAACTTTACCTTATAACATCATAAATTCCATTATTGGAGAAAATGTTAGTTTTCATTGCATAATAATATAATGGAAATGAGTATCTTTCTTATGCACTTTGGATTAAATTTAGCAAATTCTACCAAATATCACAGGACATAAAGAAGACCTTACATGATGGAAGAAGAGAATAGGTTGGAAACATCCAACAAACATTTTTTAAAATAGGAGAAAAATATTGGAAAAGTGAACACAATAACAGAATGATTGGAATAGCAAATACACCATCAGTGATAAAAATAGGAAAACATTATTGCAACGACATATATATTGTCCTAGGAGAATATATTGTCATTTCTATAAGAATTTCTTTCGAAGTTCTTCAATCACTTTCTTATCAAGCTGGAAACCTTTGGCAGAAGCAAAGATTGAACTAGGAACCACGACGAGTCCAGGATTTTGACTGAAAGTAGCAAGTATAGCGGCTTTTTTGTCTCCCACATTATATTGGAAGTGTATAAGCCCTTGTGGGATCACAAACACATCGCCGAAGAGACGACTCTTAAAAAAGTTTGTATCAGGAACAAGAAATCCCGCGTAAATAGTTCCCTCCAAAATAGTTATGAGCTCACTAGCTCGCGAGTGTGTGTGGGGTGGGATAAGTCACTTTGGTTCGAAGTCACCACGAGCTATAGAAATGCCCAGAGTGTTGAGTCCAGGAATTGTGTTTACATCCAAAAGTTTTGCAAAAATACCAAATTTAGGCACTGCATTTCCACTTATATTAAGACCTGAAGCAAAGAAATCATCTACTTTTGCGAGGTTTGGATCTTTGCAAAATTTCCCATTCATGAAAACTGTAGTGAAATAAAATAAAGGTCAGAATATTGAAAAGTGAGATTATTCAGGAATATACATTGAATTTCTGGTGGTGGTTTCATTATCAAAGAAATGTTTGTGATTGTTTCTGAAAAAATGAAACAAAAGATATAATAGAGGTAGGACATTTATTGTATGAGGTCTATCCAATGCTCAGTGGCGGAGCATTGATGCACCTGCCAAGGTTCGAACCCAGGTTGTTGATGCGAAAATGTATACTCTTGACCACTGGACTATGCTTCTCTAGATTGTCAAGGGTATGCAATAACATGTATATAACCATAAATATGTATATTTAACCTATATACTCGAAAAAATAAATTCCGACGAAGGTTGTTCATCTGACCACCCTTCGTCGGCTATGGCTCCGCCACTACCAATGCTAGATTGATCAATATGAACATCACGAACTATCCGCAATAAAGCATACATGCATTTAAGGCATTCACTTAGCATATCTCTTTCCAACGAAGCAATCGCTGTTAGCAACAGTAGTGATCATATAACTTGACACGAAGTTTAAGAAAGTAAAGAAAGTTTAGAATCTCGTGGTCTTAAAAGGATATATCGAAGTATCAAAATATCCTTTAATCTTGTGGTTCTAAATATATTATATGAAAGTTAGAAGAGTTGTCAAAACAACAAATGACATATTTTTTTTTTTTAAAAAAGGGACTAAAATGAAAGTAAGACAAACAAATTAAAACGGACACATATTTTTTAAAACGTGAAAAAAGAAAATCATTGACTAAATGGATGATTTACCAGAAGTGTTAGGGTCTTTAACTGCAACACATATGTCTTGTAGAGGGTGGAGATCATAGGCATAAGCTAATTGGGATTCAAAGAAAGCAAGAATGGCTAAAGTTGTTATTAACAAGTCCATGCTCATTGTTGTAGCAAACTCTATTTTCAATATATTTGGAAACAAGTTTGTGTCCTTTGGGCTTGTCATATTTAATTTGGAAAGAATGTCTACCATTTATAGTACTCTCTGTTCCAATTTTTATGTCACGTTTAAAATTTTAAGATTCAAACTTTTAAATTTTAATCGTAAATTTAGATATAGAAATTATAAATTTTTTAAAATAAAATTTATATATTTAAAAACTGCATAAAAATTACTATAAATCGCAATACTTAAAACTTAAAATGTTTAAAAGATTGTATAAAATTTTTAATCAATAAAAAAAATTAATTGACTCTCAAATTTCAACTATCTCACGTAAATAGAGAAGAAGAGGAGAATTTTGATAACCTTGTGTCCAATAACAAGTGGGCATTTGTGATGCACTAGTGGGGCCACTATTTGTATATGGTTACTTAAACCACCAATCATAAGAATTTAGAAACGTAAAGCACTAACTTTATATAGTGGAAAATTTCATGGAATAAAATAATACATGTGACAACTATTTACAATTAGAATAAATAAGATTCCAGAAAAACATATGCTCTGCAATAATGAACTTATGCTTTAATACTACTATAATGTACTATTTCTTATGGGTGAGGTGACAATGTAGGTTATTTGCTTGTGTTATTCTTCACATACAATATGGCATAACAAGAAAAACAACCTATGTGAACCACAAAGATTGGTGTGGTGGTTCAGCACCTCACCCCTTATGCAAGCGGTTGGGGGTTCGATCCCCACCTCTGTTGAATGGAGAAAAGTCTGTGACTAGTTCTCTTCCGCTTAGTGCGCTGACAATGGAACGAAGAATTAATCTCATGACTGCCGACTGTGGGAATACCTTGGGAAATCAAAAAAAATAAACAACCTATGTGAATGCTTCTAACTAGGCATATTAATTATTTAGTTTTAATAAGATAGTCTAATTAAATTCTAATGAGCTAAAACTAGAGTATGAATGCTCTCAATGGCAAATTCACAAAAAATTGTTCCTATTATTTTCATATAATTAAATGTCCTAATCAAGTTAATAAACATGACAAAAATTCAATTATTCCAAATGACAACTAGTATCAGGTACACGCCCGTGCTATTTTTTTTAAAAAATTATCTCGATTAATTATTGATGTGCAAAAAGTTACAAAGAAAATGTCATACCAAATTTGGTACATGATTCAGAGATCTCTGTAGATGGGCTAAGTACCTAACCCGTTTGACCATGAACATCAAAAATGTATTTACGTTATTTGATATTTTAAAAGTTGAAAATAGATTTGAAATTGTGTTTGGCTGTAGTGTTTTTAAAAATATTTTAGACTTTAGATGTATTTTTTAATAAATTGATAGGAAAAGTTGAGTCCAAAAAAAAAAAAAAAAAGAATGAAAACACCTTGAGGTGTTTTTCAAAAAATCAAAAATTGTGAAAGCGTATTCGGAATACGTTTTTGAATTCATGGCCAAACAAGTATTCCTAAATAAAGTGAAAACATATTTTGGAATATTGTGAATAATATCTGTGCCAAACGTCTACTTATTTACAAGCTTATGGAGGGTCACTTATCCGCTAATTGACAGGGGCGGACCTACATTCATTTGTGTGGTGCTCCGGCATCCACTAAACTCGGTGCGGAATAGGTAAAATTACATAGAAAATATATAAAAATAGGTATAATATATAAAAGCACCCACTAAAATAAAAAGTTGATTGGTTGCAAGGACATTTAGGTTGATTTTAAGGTTCTCCACTAGAACGGATGCCTCGAATTCAAACCTCATTGAGGTGATTTTTTCTTAAAATTTTTAAATTTTGTGAGCACCCACTATCCTTAAATCTTGGGTCCGACACTGCTAATTGATTAGCTTCTTTGAAACATTGGTTGATAACTAATACATGCTCTTCAATTAGATTTTGAATCTCACTAATATAGTTGACACAGGCATGCATGAGCACTACCCATCCAGTTGTTGAATGAGTATCACAATCTTTTTGTTATGTCTAATGTACATTGTGGACGAGAATCACATGAACAGCTTTTACTTCATATTGTGAAAAAGAATCGCAGGAATAGCTTTTATTTTTCTAGTTTTTTTTTTTTTTTGAGACACGTAATTACATGTAAAACTAAGTAGTAATTAATGAGTTCTTCCCTTTTTATGCTAAGGGAGATTCTAGGTAAAACTCAACTTAGTTTTTCTTTTTTGTGTGTCGAAAAATATGGATTATTTTCTTTTTTGTTCCATGAACACCCACAAGTAACAACCATTAATCTTTCTTATGCTCATTACACACGTCTAATCTCATGTCATGATATGTAGTTGTTCTTTAGTGTTTGAATGATTTATATTTATTTTATTTTATTTATTTCTCTTCTTTTTAATTACATATCAATGATCTACGACTATAGCGTGCCTTAGATAACACTTGATCATGTTCAAAAGTGATCGGGTGTCACAATTGATGTATCTAAATTACTTTACAATGTTTGAGTGGTTTTAATTGACATACTTTAATTTTATTTACTTTAATTTCTCTTTTTTTGTTAGTTTTTAGACTGTCCATATATTCAGTAAGTTGAGCATAGACCCTTACGTAGGTCAATAATAGGCATTCTATTAAATCGATAATAAGTCTATACACTGAATCATCAACAAAGACATCTGTATATAATTTATATTTCGTGTGGTCGATTATATCTTCGATATTTTCTTTCTTACGTTTAATGAAACAGTCTTTAGAAATGTTCAAACATACTGTACTGATGAATCATCAACAAAGACATAAAGTTCATTATACATAAATGGAAGATAAAATAAACAAGAATTTGGTTGTAGATAAATTAAACAGAATACTGAAGATAAAGTTTATTGCATTTCATTATAAAGTTTATTGCATTTACATATACTAATGTTGGGACAAAATCCCAACATAAAAGAAAAAAAACGAAAGCTTTCATTTAAAAATGGAGCCACCATGAAAGCTTCCGCAATGAGCTACATTCTCCTAAACTACACTAGACTAGGGGGAAAGTAGGGGGGATGATGATAATGCTCAATTTACTCCCATGTTGAGTGCTCTAATTACTAAAAAGGTACCCGAAGTGC
Source organism: Capsicum annuum (assembly GCF_002878395.1). NCBI lineage: Eukaryota > Viridiplantae > Streptophyta > Magnoliopsida > Solanales > Solanaceae > Capsicum > Capsicum annuum. Next base: position 14,725,714 of record NC_061113.1, on the reverse strand, counting down.
AAACAAAAAATAATATTTAAAGTAAAAGGGGGGGGGGGGGGTTGGAGTTTTCTTGTAACAATTTTCTTTAGTCCAACAACACACTAGCTATAGAACTTTGGATTTAAACACAATGTTTTGAGAATAATCTTGGGATAATGCCTACCTAAAGGTAAAGAGTGTGTAGGTTAATGATGGTCTAACATGAAATTTAGTTGTTTAGTAAAGGATAGGTTTGGTCGAAGATCTTTGTGGTTAGCCTTTCAACAAAACCACAAGGATTTCACCCGTTGGCTTTTTCGAGCACCTAAAGAGTGTGTTATTCATAGTCACCCAAAACCTCAATCGTCCATCCCTATTTCTAGCAAAATGCCCTTGACATGGCTTACACTCCAATCACACTTCTAAGATTGTAAGAGGTAGTTAACGAAAGGCTTAATTGTCCACCATTGTCTTATCCCCCTATAGCCCTCTTTCAAGGATGCTATGGGTTCCCATAACTTCACCTTCATCCCTATTTCAAGGATGATGAAGGTTTTCTAGAGTTTGGGGTTTTCACCGATCAAACCCATTTGGAGATTTGAGGTTTTCACCCACAAATTCCAACTATTAAGCTCAAGTAATGGCGGAATCTATACTCAACAACTAAAAATCATGCAAACACAATAATGCCCACACACAATTACACTTTAGTTCAACATAATTCCAAGACTAAATTACTTAGCTACTCATGAAAAAATAGAGAAAGATATACCATAAGGATTATCTAAGGCATCCATTCATCACAAAATACTAAGAATTTAAGCCTCCAAAATTAGTTACAAACTTGTCCAATTAAGATTCTTGTTTCGAATTCAAAAATATCTATGAGGTAAGCAATACCCAAAGAAGAAAGAGTTTTTACCTATATAAGATTTGAGATTCGTTCATATGAATTTACAAAATAGTCCTGGGCAACATTCTCGCTTAGATGCGATCACGTGAGGTTGTCCGCGATCACGACCAATGCGAACGCAGTTGTTCTCTGCGATCACGTTTTCCTGACCATCTTGACTGACCGCGACTGCGGCCTGCGGCCCTGATCACGGTAACTGAGGCTGACGACTACTCCAGGTCTTCAATTGTACTGCTTTGTTTTCATGTGATCCCTTTTTAGCTTTAATCCACATCTTTATATCTCACCAACTCTATACTTACAAAATATGGACATTAGTGCATCAAATCACGATTTTGTCTCATTTACTTATACAAAATATGGTAGTATGCACAAATGTTTAGTGAAAATGTGTGGTAAAATCACCACTCATCAATAACCCCAACTTAAAACCTTGCTTGTCCTCAAGCAATACCACCCTATACCATGAGACAATTTTCACACGTATGTTCACAACCTAGTACTCAATGATCATGATGACTTCAACTTGATTGCCACCACAAAAACTATTCATACATAGGCAAAATGATTTAACTACACCTTTAATGTAAAATGAAATATTGGAAGACGCAATAGACTTTAAGGAGAAACCATGTGACAACTACTAACACTCTAGAAATGACTTACTTTTCAACCTTTACCGCATTATACTTCATTTGTCTCATTTTTTGGAAGGTGAAAAAATCGCCCACCTTAACTAGTTCACATGCCTCCTCAAGAGAAAGAAAATTTCATACACCAAGTTATCACCTAAGAAACGAGGAATTTAAGTGAAAACACTCTCTCTTCCAAGAACTCTCAATGCTCATAAGTACCATGCCATAGGCTTGCACTTATTTTCAATTACCACTACAATGATCATATTCGGTGGGGAATCACGAAGGACTTTTTGAGCTTGTAATGTAGGTTTAGGGTAGGGTAGGATATCAATTTAGGACAACAAGGCTAAACCCTCCTTGAACTTTCTACATCACCCCTTTTTCACCTTTTTTGCTATTGGGCCACTTCTTTTCTTTCACTATTGTGCCTACTTTTCCTTCCTTGGTCTACCTACTTTGTTTTTGTGCATAATTCATGCCTTTCTTTACTTTGTTGGATCCTTTATTTCTTGTAATTATTTTTCTTTATTTGCTAAAACTCGTAGGCACTTTCTTATGACTTCGTGGCCCAATGATAACTCTTTCAATTTCTACCACCCCCAACTTAGGCTTTTAGCCTCAATTTGTATTATTAAGTTCAAGAAGGAGAGGGTTCAAAAGAGGAATAATTGAAGGGTCACAACTTGCAATGTGTGTGCCAAAGAAGAGTCCAAACGCTCAATGTTGGTGACTAGGGATAACTTCTATGTATTGGTAGGCTTTTTAAGCTAAAGTGGGCTTCCAATGTCACAAAGATGGCCTAGGATCATTTTACCAACCAAATACAATCAAAATTTAGCCTTGAAAGACTAATAGGGTAAGTTCTAGAAGGTATAAGTACACATGAGATATAGACAAATAAGCTTCCACACATGGCATGCGAATCTCGTCGAGGGGGTTCAATTATCCCTCCCACTCGAGACAAAAATAGAGTACCAACTAACTTTCCAAAGTCAATTTTTGGAGTCATAAAAAGAGGAAAAATTTTGTTACAAGGTTGCTCACGTCCATGCCCTCATAATTTGCAAAAAATTTGGACGGATGGGGGTGTTTGTTTTGCATCGGCACCACACATAATTTGCTAATCATGGCAACAACCCAAGTTATTGTCTCACATTGTTGCTCTAATATGGGTGAACCACCCATATGGCTACTCAGACTTTGCTAATGGGTATGAATGTGATCCCAAATCATCGATGCCACAGGTACTCAAACTTCCCTTGCATTGACCTTGATGCCACGGGTACTCGACTTCCCCTGTATCCATGGCTAAAAAATCCAATCACGATGCTTTTCCCTTAAGAATATCGTCACTCAGTCTATCATAGGGAAAATCTCGTAAATTAGAAATAAAATAAAGTAAAAATCTAGGAATGAAGTAACTAATCCATGCAAATGTGGGAACCATCAGAGTGCCAGAATATTACAGCTCAAATAAAAATAAGAATCATCCAAAAGAGCAGAAAAATATGCAAAAATATCAATAATACAAGCCCAAACCAAATGAATACGGAGAAACCCCTAACTTAAAAGGTAGCAATGTCCCCACTGCATAAAAATCAAGGATAAAAGAGATAAAGGTGCTCCCTGAAACTGCATCAAGGGCTGCTATCACTCTCAGACTCTGCATCACCATCATTCTCCTAAAGGTCAGACCACTCGGCTGGGTCCTCATTATCCCTCTTCACCCAATAGGAAGGAAGTTGATCCCGGGGTTTTCGGACCTTCCGTAGAACCTTCACCCCCTTCCACATCTTGGTAAAGAACTCATCCTTCTTCTTCTCCCTTATGACCATCTTTTTGTATGTGCTCTGGAGGTCTCGATGTGACTCTGCCAAGGAAGAGTAGGCTTTTTCAAGCTTAGCAATGGTAGCTTCTTGTCTCTTTTGGTCATCTTTATACTTCTCATAATCGGAACACGACATATATGAATGATGAGAGGTAGAAGACTTTTCCGGTCCCTGGGTTAAACTAGATACAAACTCTCTGATGGCTGCTATATCAAATTCAATATCCTCAAGAGGATCGGTGCTGGATGGCCTATAAAACTAGGCTCAGTACATGTAGACTTCCTCAAGTCAATCTTTCTCTTCTTGCCCTTGCCAGGTGCGCGCTCCCCTCAAATACTCAAAGGGTAGATTGGGGGCCAGGACACACCCAAGTATCTCCAGCATACTCTTCAACCTCCGCTCTCATGTAAAGCTTACTAATCATAGAGGGAAAGAATATATGCGTACCACCTTGGTTCTTAAAGTGGTCCATTTCATTGACTACTAGTTGACCATAATCTAAAGAAATGCCGTCTAGAATGCAAACATGTAACACCCCGTATTCAAGTACATGTATTGGCATATTCAAGTACGTGTATTGATCTTATTTATATGGAATTAATTTTTTTTATTTTATTTATACCGGAATTTGCCCGTCGATGGTTCCATGCGAAGGTTATTGAATAATCTTTCCAACGATATAAATATTTACAAAAACGGATAGGTTTCAAATATAATCTAGCACGTTCAAAACTATAAAATGGTGGCCGGAATATTTGGGAATAGTAAATGTGCAGGAAAATTTCCTGCACACAAACTACTGAGGCCAGCCGAATTTTGGGTAAACTTCAAATGATCATAACTCCCTTAATATAATGAACTGGGAGAGCTGCGACCTATGAAAAGAAATATCTTTGAGTCTTATTTCCAATGCAATTGGTTTCATCCAAATCCAACGTCTGAGTAAGGAGTTATACTCGTTTTACTTCAGCCTATCAAAATAGATTTTTAGGGTCAAATTCAAACGACCATAACTCCTTGTACAGGACGAACTGGGTGGCCTAGTTTATATGAAATGAAATAACTTTGAATTATCCTTCCAACGATACCAATTTCACCCAAATCCGATATTGGAGAAAAGATTTGTGGTCGATCTACTTTAGCTTATCAAAATATTCCACCAAAGGACAGATTTGATATTATTTAAATTTTAAAGGCATTTTGGTCATTTCCTATTATATTATGGACGGGAATATGTGTATATATACATGTATATGAGTTCAAAAACTCATTTTCATCATCAATCATTGAGAAAGAACAAACCCTAGCCAAATTTGACCTTTAAATTACTTTTGATTCAACGTAGAAATTCCAAAGTAATCCGATAACTGCGTTTGTCATCTCGAGAGCTTTGAACGACACCTATTATTTGTGCAAACAGGATTGCATAATAAAAAGGTGAATTCTAAGGTATGAATATTGTTTGCCTTTGTTCTTTTCCATATGTATATGTGTGATAGAGGATTATATGTATTGGTTGTTATTGAAAGGTGATGAAAATAGGGTTATGGACTATTTTGCATAGTTTGGTTGTATTGAATTGTGGAAGGTGGATAGGGTAATTGAGTTATGGAAGGTAGATATGGTGATATACTATTGAATTGATGGTTATTTATATCTATGGCTTAATTTGGTTTAATGGATTGGTTGGAAGGATAAATGAATCCAAACTTGATATTGGAGGATGTTGTATGAATATGCATGGCATGTGAATGTAATTGGAGTATAAGAGGGTTAAAGTGACACCCTTTATGGTATAATTAAGGCTTACTACTTAACCACTAGTTTGGTGAATTCAAATAATTGAATTGTGACGTTTGGTCGCTAATACTAGATTGCTATATATGTTCATTGTAGATAAGTAATCCGAAAAGACGGGAAGTTCATTTGGGACTAGTATTGAAGGTTGATAGTCAGGTATGTAAAGCATACTCTATACCATATCTTTGGCATGAAAGTGAACAATTGTTCTATTAAGAAAGTTGCCAAAGTTATTCAGTAACATGTGATCCATAATGGTTTTGTATGATGTCCTACGTTACCAATGAACTTGTTTCCACCTTATAAGATGTCAAGACATTCCAATACTTACTTGTTTTCCAAACCTTACATGTTTATTGCACTAATGAATGTCAGAAGGTATCCGGTTACTCAAACAAGATTCATGTGCTATTAATGACTCCAAAACGTTTCATTGATATACCAATAAGTTCCTACTTCATTGTTATGGCATTGATGACTCCAAAACACTTCATTGATGTGCCAATGAGTTCTTAATTCATTGTTATTGCATTGATGGTCTATTTATATGTCTCTTATTGATGTATCATTGTTTCAAAGTATCAAAAATGCGGTGGCGACCGAAATGACAATCTCAAAGATTAATTAAACTAAGTGATGGAAGTTATCTCTTATCGGGTGGTATCCCAGGGGCATAAGCCTATCATGGGTCGATCCCTATTTATGTGCTTATGGGTGGTATCCCAGGGGCATAAGCCTATCATGGGTCGATCCCAGTTGATATGTACTGGAGGTAGCCTAATGGTCACAGTACAGTACAGTAATGATTATAAAGATGATAAGAACGAAGGTAAAGTGATTGAATAAATACAATGTACAGGTTGTCACAAGTTCTAGTAAGTGTGGTCCACTCCTATTACGATTTATTCACTTATTTCTGATTTCTATTGAGCTCCTATATCATATGTGATTATCTACAGCTTTACATACTCAGTACATATTTCGTACTGACGTCCCCCATGGGGGACCTGCATTTCATGCTGCAAGAACAGGTACCTCAGCTCATACACCGCACAAGTAGGAGCCAGGATATCCAGCTGCTTTTGGTGAGCTCCAGTTTGCTTTGAGGATTTTCGTGTCATATCCAGTCACTTTTGGTATTGTATAGAAGTTAGTTATATGGCGGGGTGTGTACCGACCTTAGTTAAACTCTGTGTATTGTCTAGAGGCTTTGTAGACCTAATGTACAGTCAAGGTGATGTTTTGTTAATAGACGTGATGGCTCCAACGGCCAAGTATTGTATATACATATATATGTGTGTTCGAGCTTATACAGGTGATTATTTCCTTTTATATGTGACATGATGCTGTCCGAATTTCGGGTTGTCATAGAGGTATGCATGGGAAGCATAAGGTTATGAGCTGGTTCTCCCGGGCCTCCTCGATTAAGGGTGCCTATCCGCCCCAATAGGATTTGAGGCGTGACAAAAGTGGTATCAGAGAAGTTCGTCCTAGTGAGTCTACAAAGTCGTGTCTACGTAGAGTTTTGTTTATCGGTGTGTCGTGCACCACATCTATAAATAGGAGGCTATGGACATTTAGGAATTGTTTCTTTTCTTAATGTATTAGATCGTGCGATAGAGCCTATATTGTATATGAAGTCATAGTTGACTACTGAATTCGTTTGTTTCTCTTATTATAGTAATGATGCCGGTTACCAGAAGATAGAATACCGGTAAGCAAGTAGATGTGGCTGCCGGAGAGGGTACTAGTAAGTCACCCACTATACCAGCTAATCAAAGTGAGGCTCCAGCTGAGCATGCATCAGAAACTTCCTCCACTCCGGAAGAAATAAGGGGGAGGAGAACTATATCCCCAGATCCACCTATTAATGCTGTTGATAAAGATCTTAGAAATGCAGTGCAACTTTTGACTCGTATAGTTGCTGGGCAAGCTCAAGGGCAAGCCATTCCTACCACGAGTCCTAGTGGTACAGATAGGGCGGCTAGCCTTCGAACACAGGATTTTCTTAAGATGGATCCTCCCACTTTTACTGGATCAGATCTTAACGAGGACCCACAGGACTTTATTGATCAAATTCAAAGGGCCTTAGATGTTATGCATGTAACGGGTAGAGAGATAGTGGAGTTAGCAGCGTATAGATTTAAAGGGGAGGCTATATATTAGTACGAGGACTGGAAATGATCTAGGGGTATTGTTGTACCCCCAGCTACTTGGAAAGAGTTCAAAGAGGCATTTTCTTGATCATTATCTTTCATTCGAGATTCGTCAGCCCGTGCAGATCAGTTTTTAAATCTTCGTCAGGGGAATATGAGCATAAGGGAGTACAATCTTCGATTTAATTCCTTGTCGAGATATGCTCCTAATGTTATAGCTACTATGGATGACAGAGTTCATCAATATGTGGATAGGATAGATCCATATCTGGTTAAAGATTATACTATTGCCGCTTTGAACAAAGATATGGACATAGCGAGGATCCAAACTTTTGCACAGAAAATGAAAGATCAGAGGCAGAGGAGAAGAACACAGGAATTAGAAAGAGGATATTCCAAAAGGGCCAGATCTACAGGGCAGTTCATGGCATCCAAAGGAGGGTTTAGACCACAGTTTTCTGCTAGAACACCTAGGCCATTATCCTCTTATTCTGCAGCTAGTTCCCCATCACAGTTCCAAGGGTCCAGAGGAAATCAATTTGGCCACAGAAGTGAGAGTCAGAGTTCGTGGACAGTGGGGTACCAAGGGCAAGGGAATATGAGCCAATCGAGACCTCCTCGAGAGCCATGCAATAAATATGGAAGGTATTATTTAGGCGCATGTCGGCTGGGGACCAATGTTTTCCTTTGGTTCGGTATGTCGGGGCATATAATGAGAGAATGCCCACGAAGGGGTATAAGGGGTATGGCACGACCTATGGGGTCATTTGTTGCATCATCAATATCGATGCCTTATTCAGGAAGGGGTACACAACCAATGGGTCGTGTTAGAGGAGACGGAGGAGCCACGAGTTCTAGCGGGGCTCATAATCATACGTATGCTCTAGCGGATCGACAAAATTTAGAGGCTTCCCCAGATGTGGTTACGGGTACATTGTCTGTCTTTTCATTCGATGTAAATGCCTTAATTGATCCCGTTTCTACATTATCTTATGTTACTCCATTGGTTGCTGGAAATTTCGAAAGAATACCCAAACTATTAGTTAAGCCATTTGAAGTGTCCACACCGGTTGGGGAATCTATTATAGCTAGAAGGGTTTATCAAAACTGCATAGTAACTTTTTGTGGTCATGATACGATGGCTGATATTGTGGAGTTAGAGATGGTAGATTTTGATGTTATAATGGGTATGGACTGGTTGGCGTCTTGTTATGCCACAATTGATTCCTGCATGAAAAAGGGTATATTTCTATTTTCTAAATGAATCAGTCCTTGAATGGAAAGGTGAAATTGGCGCGCCAAGAGGTAGATTTATTTATTATTTTAAGGCAAGAAGAATGATTTCCAAGGGATACATATATCATTTAGTTAGAGTAAGGGATACAGAAGCGGAGCCACCAACTCTTTATACTGTTCTGATGGTAAATGAATTTTCTGATGTATTTCCTGAAGATCTTCCAGGTTTGCCTCCTGAACGAGAAGTAGAGTTTGGTATTGATGTATTACCAGGCACCCAACCAATCTCCATTCATTCGTATAGAATGGCCCTAACAGAATTATGAGAATTGAAAGAGCAATTGAAAGATTTGCTAAAAAAGGGATTTATAAGGCCTACCTAGTATGTCCCCTTGGGGAGCACCAGTGTTATTTGTGTGTAAAAAGGATGGCTCGCTGAGGATGTGTATTGATTATCGACAATTGAATAAGGTGAATATTAAGAATAAATATCCTCTCCCAAGAATTGATGAGTTATTTGATCAGTTACAGGGCGCCAAGTGCTTTTCTAAGATTGATTTGAGGTCAGGTTACCACAAGTGAGGGTCAAATAGAAGGATATACCCAAGACATTTTTTTGAACACGGTATGGTCATTATGAGTTTCTAGTTATGTCATTTGGGCTAACAAATGCACCCGCAGCTTTTATGGATTTGATGAATAGGGTGTTTAAGCCATTCCTGGATGTATTTGTGATAGTTTTTATAGATGATATTCTAGTTTATTCTAGATCAGAAGAGGACCATGCCAATCACTTATGACAGGCATTGCAGAATCTTCGTGATTGTAAGCTTTATGCAAAGTTCTCTAAATGTGAGTTTTGGTTAAAGTCGGTGGCATTTTTGGGACATATTGTATCTAGTGAAGGGATAAAGGTTGATACTCAAAAGATAGAAGCTATGAAGAACTGGCCAAGGCCCACAACGCCTACGGAGATTCGTAGTTTTCTCAGGTTGGCCGGTTATTATAGAAGGTTTATTAAAGGTTTTTCTTCCATTTCAGCACCCTTAACCAAGCTAACCCATAAAGTATCCAAATTCCAATGGAATGATGCCTGTGACAAGAGTTTTCAAGATTTAAAGAACAAGTTAATTTCTACACCCGTGTTGGTACTTCCAGAAGGCACCGAAGGGTATACAGTGTATTATGATGCTTCCAGAATTGGTTTAGGATGTGTATTGATGCAGCATGGTAAGGTAATAGCATATGCTTCTAGACAATTGCGGCCATATGAGAAAAATTATCCTACACACGATCTTGAGCTGGCAACAGTTATTTTTGCTTTAAAGATATGGCGCCACTACTTATATGGGGTTCATGTTGATATATGTACTGACCATAAGAGCTTGCAATATATTTTTAATCAGAAGGATCTAAATTTAAGGCAGCGGAGATGGATTGAACTATTAAAGGACTACGATGTTGATATCTTGTACCATCCAGGGAAAGCAAATATGGTAGCTAATGCGTTAAGTCGTAAGGCTATGATGGCGCCTATAGAAAGGCAAGGGATGATTAAGGATCTTCACCAGTTAGCTAGTTTGGGAGTTCGCCTTCTTGAAACTCCGGATAAAGAGCTTATCGTACATAATGCTGCGGAATCTTCATTAGTAGCTGAAGTGAAAGAGAAGCAATATGTAGATCCTATTTTATTACAGCTTAAGGAGAACGTTCAGAGTGGTGCGACCAAGGCATTTGAGCTTACGCAAGAAGGAGTACTTCAGTTCCAAAACCAATTGTGTGTGCCGGATATAGACGGGCTAAGAAAGAAGATTATGACAGAGGCACATTGTTCAGGTATTCCATTCATCCAGATCAACCAAAATGTATCAGGATTTGAAAGATATGTATTGGTAGAATGACATGAAGAAGAGCATTGCAGAATTTGTAGCTGAATGTCCAAATTGTCAAAGAGTTAAAGTTGAGCACCAAAAACCCGGAGGTTATATGCAATGCATTGATCTTCCAAGCTAGAAGTGGGACATGATCAACATGGATTTCATTATTGATTTGCCTCGTACATCCCGGAAGTTTGATTGTATATGGGTGATTGTTGATAGGCTTACCAAATTCGCACATTTCCTACCAGTTAGGACCACTTACACAGTTGAAGAGTATGCGAAGCTGTACATTAAAGAGATAGTCTGATTACATGGAGTGCCAATCTCTATTATATCAGATCGGGAAACCCAATTCACCGCAAACTTTTGGAAGTCTTTTTAGAGGTATTTGGGAACACAAATGAAGTTGAGTACAACTTTTCATCCTCAAACAGATGGACAAGCAGAACGTACCATCCAAACACTTAAAGATATGCTACGAGCTTGTGTAATAGATTTTAAGGGCAACTGGGATGATCATTTACCTCTTATTGAGTTTGCCTACAATAATAGCTATCATTCAAGTATCAAAATGGCACCATATGAAGCTTTATATGGAAGGAAGTGTAGATCACCAATAGGATGGTTCGAAGTGGGTGAAACTCTTTTGTTCGGACCGGATCTTGTTTATCAAGACATAGAGAAGGTTAAAGTAATTTAGCAACGACTGAAAATAGGCCAAAGTCGACACAAGTCATATGCGGATAGTAGAAGAAGAGGGCTAGAGTTTTCTATAGGTGATTGGGTAGTTTTGAAGGTATCACCAATAAAAGGGGTAATGAGATTTGGCAAGAAAGGGAAGTTGAGTCCATGTTATATAGGCCCATATAAGATCACTCGAAGGTTTGGACAAGTTCATATGAATTAGAGCTACCCCAAGAGCTCTCATCAGTACATCCGGTATTTCATGTGTCAATGCTTTGAAAGTACATCAAAGATCCATCACATATCACTTCTACTGAGGATGTGCAAGTTGCGGAAGATATTACCTATGAGGAAGTGCCTATTGCTATTCTAGATCGCCAGGTTAAGAAGATGAGAAATAAAGAGATAGCATCGGTGAAAGTAAGTTGGAGAAATCATCAAAGTGAAGAGATTACATGGTATCCCAGGGGCGTAAGCCTATCATAGGTCGATCCCAGTTGATATGTACTGGAGGCAGCCTAATGGTCACAGTACAGTACAGTAATGATTACTAAGATGATAAGAACGAAGGTAAAGTGATTGAATAAATACAATGTACAGGTTGTCACACGTTCTAGTAAGTGTGGTCCACTCCTATTACAATTTATTCACTTATTTCTGATTTCTATTGAGCTCCTATATCATATGTGATTATCTAAACTCATACACTGTACAAGTAGGAGCCAGGATATCTAGCTGCTTTTGGTGAGCTTCAGTTTGCTTCGGGGCTTTTCGTGTCATATCCAGTCACTTTTGGTATTGTATAGAAGCTAGTTATATGGCGGGGTGTGTCCCGACCTTAGTTAAACTCTGTGTATTGTCTAGAGGATTTGTAGACCTAATGTACAGTCAAGGTGGTGTTTTGTTAATAGACGTGATGGCTCCAACGGTCAAGTATTGTATATACATATATATGTGTGCTCGAGCTTATACAGGTGATTATTTCCTTTTATATGCGACATAATGTTGTCCGAATTTTGGGTTGTCATAGAGGTATGCATGGGAAGTATAAGGTTATGAGCTAGTTCTCCCTGGCCTCCTCGGTTACGGGTGCCAGTCCGCCCCAATAGGATTTGAGGCGTGACAAGACAACCATCCTAGCGTACAGATCTGGGACTGCTGTCATGTGCGTGCAAGGGGAGACTCGGCTACAAATAATGTACAAACAAATTTGAGCCTCAAAGGTAAGTCATTCATGGAGATGTTGCTTTTAGTTTTCGCCCAAGAGACTGTCTTTTTGTGACACAATCTTTCCATTAACCAATTTCCCACCTTACACCTTTTTGCCTTGAATTCCCTCATATCTGCATGTGGGAGCCTGTAAATATCATTGATTTTTCTTTCCTCAAAGCACACTATTTTTCCTTGGATCTTAACAGTCATGTTGGATGGATCCGATAAAGAAGCTTCGCTAATGTTGGCATAGAATTCATGGACCCATTGCTCATTTGCATTGCATGGATCCGGGGCAAAACATCGCCACCATGTGGTCTCAAGCTTGTCATGAAATTCCGAAAGCTTTTTTGGAACATTGTTCAAGAAAATTCCTCTTTCTGGGAGAAACTTTGTCCTCAAAAGATCACTATAGTAGAGATTGTGGCACTCGGGTGCCATGAATCGAATGTAATATACTTGTCCATGAGATTGTCCTGAAAGAACTAGGCACACATTATGGTAATCAATGATATTTTATGCACAAACAATGTCATATTGTCTACCAAAGATCATTGGATGGGTACTTTGTGGTGTTTGGCTAAAAGTTTGGAGTGCAGGAATTTTGGGTATGGCAAAAAAACTCCTCGGTTACCGCAATCACTAGCCATAGCCGCATTTGTATTGCCGCGATCGTAGTAACTGAGACCAGTTCCTCACCATCTTTCCATGTTCGAAATTTCCAAATTTTTAGGCCACTAGTATGATCTACAATACGGATTCACTTTAAGGTCGTTGAGAAATGCTATTAGATGCTCGATTATACCCTTTCGAATGCAAAACCATCATTGAATATTCATTTGGGAAATATATCAAATATTTGGTGTGTATACTTCATTTGTACCCATTTTACACACATTTTTGGGTACTCAAGACTTTTCCATTTGTGTGCACACCAAACTCTACTAGTTTAACACCACACAAATACCAAATATGAAAATATAGATACATGAAAATAAAAGAGTTAGGCCCTCTCTATATCATGCATTTCTATGGCCTATTTTAAAAAATTAAAGCATGGATTCATGGAACCTACTAGATTTGTGATGCAAGAGGGGTGCAAGGATGCTGTTGGAGAAATCACAAACTTGACTGGAATTTGGTCCAATTAGAGAGTAAAGCTTGAAAGAGAGTGTGAGGGAAATAGGGAGAAATCAGTGGTCATATAGCTGAAGTAACTGGGATTGCAATCAGTTTCCTATAACCGTGGACCCGCGGGTGACCACGATTGTGCCTAAGGGGTTGCAATCGCGGTAGAGGGCATTTTCGCTCCACTGTTTTCTCCTATGCAACTTCCTTCTTAAATTGACAGATTTTCCCCTGTTCATTTTTCTATGCAAAAATTTTCACACTTACCCCTTTGTAAGGTCATCCACTGCACTACATAGTGCCACAAATGCATGATTTATTCAAATGTAAAAACTAATATCTATGCTACAAATAATAACAAAAGGATACGAGCCACTTTCGTGGTATTTGTGGGTTGCCTCCCACATAGTTCCTTAGTTATCGTCGTGGCACGACATCTTTCGTCTTCCATTCTCAAGGTGGTTCCTCAAGCCCATCTTCACTCACCTTCTCAACCTCAACATCCACCATGGATACAACTTGAAGTTTCGTGGATTGCTTCTTTGTCTTCCACACTTTAAAAGAGACCTCATCCTCTTGCATTCTAAATTTCATTTCCCACATCTCTAAATCAACAATGGATCTTCAAGTGGCTAAAAATGGATGACCAAGGATGATGGGTACCTCTTGGTCCATCTCACATTCCAAGACCAAAATATCCGTCGAAAGTATAAACTTGTCCACTTTAATAAAGACATCAAATAAAATTCCCACCGACCTTTTGATAGACCGGTCTGCTATTAAGAGCCGTATAATGATCGGTGTAGGGGCATCCAATCCAAGATTCTTATAGATGACAAAAGGCATTAAGTTAATGCTCACACAAATGTCGCATAGAGCTTTTGAAAACTCATGCATCCCGATGGTACAAGGGATGGTGAACGCTTTGGGGTAATCTTTCTTTTCCGAAACCTTGCTATCCATTATAGCACTACACCCATGAGTGAACTCAATGTATTACTGTCGACGAGATTCTTTTTAGTCATCAACTTTTTCATTTGCTTAGCATATCCCTAGATCTCTTGGATCACCTCAAGCAATAGGATGTTTATCGAATGGTTGCTAAGCTTTGCCATAAATTTCCTCAACTTGTCACACTCCACTTTTTATGCAATAGTTGGGAGAAAGAGGGAGACACTTAGATTGTGGGCCTTGCTTCACTTTATGGTTTTTCAACCTCAACCACTTTTTTCTCACTTTCCTCGATCTCTTTCTCATCATCTTCTTCTTGATTTTGAGGTAACACCTCCTTTGCTTTAGCCTTGGGCATTTTATCATGCAAGTCTCTTTTAAAGGGCTCATCAAGTGTCTTCACACTCCTAGTGACGATTTATAGGACTTGAGCATCATTATTTGGGTTAGCAATCGTGTCACTCGGGAGTCCACCTCTAGATCTAGCATTAATTTGAGTGGTGATTTGCCTAATTTGGGTCTGGAATTGCTTGATAGAAGCGGAGTGAGACACCATGGGTTGAGAGAGTTGAGAGAAGTTACCTTTTAACTGACGAATCATTTTTTCTGTTCCTTTAAATCTATTCAAGATTTTTTCTAGGACATCCTCGATTTTGAACTTGTCGAGGTCAATGGAGTTTGAATCTTTGTTTTTACCCTGATCATGGAGGCAAATAACAGTCATAATCACGCTCCTTATCCCTCCAATCTCTATCACACTCCCAGTCCATCCAACCTTGATTCCCACCTTGCCTTTGATAGGCGGGGCGGGAACTCCTTGAGTAGTTCGTCAAATACTGGATCTCCTCATCAAACTTATTAACTTCTTCATCTTCATCATATGCTTTTGATGCTACAACATTAACCATTTTCACTGGTGCACCCATAACATGCTTGGTCAAGAGCTCAAGTTAGGTCATCATCTTTGCCATGCTTTTCTCTATCTTTTTTATCACTCTTTCTTTACTTCTTTTGTCAACCACGAATGTATTTGGGAAATTTGGTATCTCGGGTATGCCAACCTCGATTTTTCTTTGACACTTCTCCTATTAATAAAAAGGCCGCATGGTGATGCATCTTCACTATGGAGACTCTCGCCACATTATCCACCACCATTTTATTATGTGGATCAAGGGCCTGATAGAAGATTTCAAAAACATCTTCTCTGGGACCTTGTGATTTTGGCACTGGGCTAATTTTCCATCAAACCTTTCCCAAGCTTCAAACAACGGCTCCCTATTCAATTGCCAAAAATTCACGATCTCGTCACGCTTTTGAAGCATTTTAGATAGTTGGAAGCATCGATCAAGAAACACTATAGTAAGCTCATCCCAAGAAGTGATTGAGACGAGTGGAAGTGAGAAGAGCCATAACACCGCCTCACCCATTAGTGAGAATGGGAAGAGGCAACGATGGATGGACTCTTGATTAATGTGTGTTATGTTGAATGGCGCACACACTTTCACAAAATTCTTCAAATGGACATTTGGGTCCTCATAAGCTTGACCCCTATACAACCCTTTCGTTAGCAACATATGTATCAAGATTCTAGTCATATGGAAGACTTTGTTCCCATCGGTTGGTGGGATATGGATTGCACTCGTTTGGCCCGCTTCATTTAGTTGGCCCTCATCATCAAAGGGGCCCATGTTGTTAGCATTGTCGCTCATTATTCCATTAATACTTTGATCACCTACAAAAATCCAAAAACAACAAATAAAGTAAATTACACCACCCCGAGTATACCCAAGTAAGAATCACACCACACAAGAGAAATCTATATTCTACTCCCCAGCAACGACTCCATTTTGATAACTCTCAACTCACTCCCATGTTTGAGGGGTGAGGCGATCGTTGTCAATAACCCAACTAGCGTTGGGATCGAATCCACAAGGATCGAAATGCAAATTTCAAGTCCTATAGGTTCTTTGATTACTAAAAAGGTACCCGAAGTGCAAACAAAAACAACATTTAAAGTAAAGTTGGGGGGGGGGGGCTGGTTTGGAGTTTTCTTGTAACAAATTTTTTTAGTCCAAAAATACACTAGTTTAGCACTTTTGATTTAAAAACAATGTTTAGAGAATAATATTGGGATTAGGCCTACCTAAAGGTAAAAAGTGTGTAGGTTAATGATGGTCTAACATGGAACTTAGTTATTTAGTAAAGGATAGGCTAGGTCGAAGATCTTTGTGGTTAGTCTTTCATCAAAACTACAAAAATTTCACCCATTGGTTATTTAGAGAACCTAATGAGTTGTCATTCATAATAACCCAAAACCTCAATCGGACATCCCTATTTCTAGAAAGATACCCTTGACATAACTTATACTCCAATCACACTTATTTCTAAGATTGTAAGAGGTAGTAAACCAAAGGCTTAATTGTCCACCGTTGTCTTGTCCCCCTATAGCCCTCTTTCAAGGATGCTACGGGATTCCATAACTTCACATTCATCCCCCTTTCAAGGATGATGAAGGTTTTCTAGAGTTTGGGGGTTTTACCCATCAAACCATTTGGAGATTTGGGGTTTTCACACACAAATTTCAACTATTAAAAGCTCAAGCAATGGTGGAATTCATACTCAACAACTAAAAATCATGCAAACATAACAATACCCACATACAATTACACTTTAGTTCAACATAATCCCAAGACTAAATTACTTAGCTACTCATGAAGAAAGTAGATAAAAATATACAATAAGGATTATCTAAGGCATCCATTCTTCATAAAATACCAAGAATTCAAGCCTCCAAAATTAGTTACAAACTTGCCCAACTAGGGTTCTTGTTTTGAATTCAAAAATATCTATGAGGTAATCAATACCCAAAGAAGAAAGGATTTTTTTTCCTATATAAGGTTTGAGATTCGTCCATGTGAATTCACAAAACTACCCTGGGTAACATTCTCGTTTATTAGTCGTGATCGCGTGTGTTTGTCCACGATCGTGACCAATGCGACCACAGTTGTGCTCTGCGATCGCGTTCTCCTGACCATCTTAACTGATCGAGATTGCGGCCTGTGGCCCACGATGGTTAGTGAGGCTGATGACTACTCCAAGTCTTCAGCTGTACTTCTTTGTTTCCATTTGATCCTTTTTTAGCTTCAATCCATATCTTTTCATCCCACCAACTCTATATCTACAAAATGTGGAATTAGTGCATCAAATCATGATTTTGTATTATTTACTTATATAAAACATGATAGTGTGCACAAATATTTAGTGCAAATGAGTGGTAAAATCACCACTCATCAGGTGATGAGGTCATAGGGGTCCAAGTGGAGCCTCTCGGCTATGGCTCGAAGAAAATAGGTCATCTGCCGGAGCTCCATGTATAACCTCTATTGATCAGCAGCAAAACCTTGGAAAAGAAAATCCAATTCGCTCCTCAGTCAGAGCAAATCAAGATTGCGGGTTTTCATCATCCTGCGTATGGGACGAAGAGGGTACCTTCTCCTTGCCATTTTTTCTCTACTTCTCTTCTTACTTAGTGATGTAGTAAAAGTTGGTTTACAATCAATGATTGGCCTCTTTAAATAGACCATAGGGAAGGTGAAAATGCATGTGGGAATACGTAATGAAAGTCACGGCAGTCGAGTCATTTCAAAATGATGCCTTTTTTGAAGAGTCATTATTACATCGAAATATTCAATGTACGAAAAAAGGGTTTCGTTTATAGACCACTAGAAAGGTACATTATTTACTAAATATTTTAATCTTTACTCTGTAGACCACACATAGATTTATTATATATTATGAATCTAGTTGATGAGTAATCTGTATAATCTATTTAGTACATAATATTTATTAAATAAATTGAGAGGCTCTTTTCAAAATGGTGCCTTTTTCGAGGCATCATTGTTACATTGAAATGTTCATTGTACAAAGAAAAGTGTTTGTTCGATAGATAACTTGAAAGGTTTATTATACACTACATATTGAATATTTATTCTGTAGACCAAATATTGATTTATTATATATTACGAGGCTAATTGATGGCTATAGTGTATACTCTATTTAGTACATAGCATATAATAAATGAACTGAGATTGCTAATGCACAACAAAAGAAGTCAATTTTGACTACCTTTGAAAACAGAATACATTTAACAAATTGTCTTAGTGCATTTGACAAAACAAAAAAAAAACTACAATGCCAATCTTATTTTCCTATGTTAAAGCTACATGTTGTTATCTTATGTCCCAATCTTTTGCACTTGGAGCACTTGTTTCTTTTCTTTGGCCTTGAGGACTCTAACACACCCTTTACACATTTCACTTTCCTTCTAACTAGTTTGAGATCAAAATCAGGTGAAAAAATTGGCATTTTTAGATACTCCTGCGTCACGCTTCATTCTGACTCTAGAGGTACTCCACAAATAGGTTCCAAGTATGAAAGGAGGTATGATTCTCTTGAATATATGGGCAAAGATTAGTTGTAAATTCTAGTACCATAATCATCTCGGTGATGTAAATGCAATGCTACCATGTAATACCCCGTACTTCTACCTAGCTTAAATTCGTACTAAAAATGTCAAAGACTTGTTTTAAAGATGAATCCACTTTTATACATATGATATTTTCAATATTTTCACTTTTTATCATGTGGAAAATTGAATAATCTTTCCATCGATACCAAATTCACCTAAATCCGACAATCGGGTAAGAAGTTATGACGATTTAAAGTTTCAGTCGTAAAACATCGTCATCTCAGTCAATAGCGGGTCGCACCATAAGCCAAAATGATATTTGTCAATTTCTAGCAAGACTTCGTGATTTCACCGCATTGCGGAGGGCTCCCAAATCCGAATTGTCAAATTTCAGTGAAGCTCCACGATAGCGCTGCATCACGCCAGGGGTCCAGGTTAGGAAATTTTCACAAAAATTCTCTCTCTAAAGTCAAGAAACCCTAACTCTCAAATTCAAGGGTCAATCATAAGATCTCTCCATCAATCCTTCCAAATTCATTAACTCAGGTATTTCATGTGTTGATTCATGGGTCTCTTTCACCCATGAAACATAAGAATCTCTTTTAAAAATCCAAGATTTGTATATTTATGAATGTTCATGATTTGATTGAATTGAAAAGTGATGTTCATGTTATTGTTTAGTCTCTTGTTATAGACTATTAATTACAAGAATCGATTCTAATATGTGATGAATTACGCGATGTTCATGATAAACCCTTCTATTTACAAGTTGATTGATATGTCCATGATTATTAGATGTGCTGATGATTGTATAACCAAAGAATGCTCCCCATATGTTTGATTAAATGCCTATATGAAGGAAGAGTGCCATACTAGTATGATAATATGAAATCCCCATTCTTGTACAAGTTATATATGTCAAGTGTTTGATGAAATGTCTTAGTCAATGGATTATGGATATATGTGTAGCCATTGTTGTGCTTTATCATTCATTTCATGAATTAATATTATGCTATAGAGTCCTGGGGGTACTTGTACCCAAAAATTTAGTTGTGTGCCTAGAGCCAGTGTCATGTTTTCACGATATCCTTAGTCAAGTCATGGTCCATAGAACTCAGTTAGTCATGTGACTCAGGAAGGGTCAGTAATTCCGTAATCTCAATAGTATTCCGTCAGGTAATGGAACTCCATGAATTTAGTGTAGTCTAGTTTAGTTAATCATGTTCAGTGTCTATTCAGATGGGAGTAGGAATTAGCACCGAGTAAACCCAGGGATGGGAACATACACTGTCAGATAAGGGTGTGATTCCTAGAAGCAATCCTTGAGTTCCTAAACTATGTATCCAGCATGGGTTGAGACATCAACACTGTCAGATGAGGGTTGATGAGGTGGATAAGCACTGTCAGATGAGGGCCCCACCATTCTCTTTGGGGACATGTCAGATGAGGGTTACCCACAGCTTGTCCTTACCAATGGCGCGGTATTGACACCTTTTCAATTGGGGTTACAGATTGGACCCAACACAACTATAATAGATTATTAGAGGAATGTCGATTAGATGACTACTTCCCACAGTTTCAGTTGAAGAATTCAGGACTGTCAGATACAGTCAACTCAGAATAGTATGAAACTCTGCTAGTTCCATCAGAATCTAGACTTTTAGTTTTAGTTGCTCAGTACCAATTATTTTAGTGATACAGTTATCAGTATCTCATGTTATCAGTACTCAGATTATTATCATGAACTCAGCTACAATTATTATGTATTTATGCATGTATTCTCACGTTCATGTTATCTAGTCAGTTAGTGTAGTTCATGCATGTGAACCCTTTTGAATTCACCCTACCTTACATGCATACCAGTACATTCAATCGTACTGATGCATTTGTGTTATGGTATTTTATACCATAGGTTCAGAAGCATGAGCTTCAGAGCATTAGTAGCATTTCAGTACCTAACAGTTAGAGTCAGCAGTGAGTCCTTATCCTTCGAGGACATGATCATTATTTTATCATTTCTGTACTTAGTTTATTTCAGTAGTTTGAGTTATTGGGGATTTGTCCCATCAACTCCTTATTCAGACAGTTTTGAGTCTTTCAGACAACAGTATTTTTAGACAAGATATTTCAAGACATTGTTTAAGTTTTGGTATTAACATACCAGATTATTCAGATATGGTTTTATCAGATGTTTATCAGTTTTTAACCTTATGGCATATTTTAACTTCTATTTTTATATTTATATAGTATTTTATGCACTGTTCAGGTACAGATATCAGTCATAGGTTAGCTTGTAGTCCTTCGGGGTCATGAGCATCGTGTAGCATTTCGGGTACCAAATTCGGGGAATTATAAGCTTGGTATCAGAGCCTAAGCTTCAACAGAGTCTTAGGAAGTCTGAAAGTCACATCTAGTATAGTCTTATGCATGCGTGTGTTGTGCGCCATATTTATGTACAGGAAACTATGAGATGTTTTAGGATCAATTTCCTTTATTTCAGTATTCATGTCATGACTGTGAGCATGAGCTCAAATTCAACTCTTAGTCTAATCTATTTCTCCCTTTTTTCTACAAAACATGCCTCCCAAAAGAAGAAACGGAAATCAGTCAGCCCCTCAGCACGAAGATTCTTTGGGCGAACATGTTTCTCATGTAGAGTTTTGAGCTACATTCACCACTCTTGCTAACTCAGTTGCTGCTTAGAATGAACAACCAGCTGTCGTTCCGTCCAATCCAATGGTCAATTTAGCTGCAGCCAGGATTTGGGACTTCACCCGAATGAATCCTTCATCCCTTTTCAGGTCTAAGTCAGACAAAGACCATCAGGAATTCATTGATCAGGTTTAGAAGGTTATGGATATCATGGGAATTACTTTGAGTGAGAGTACTGTGCTAGCTGTATATTAGTTGCAGGATGTTGCATACACTTGGCATAAACAGTAGAAGTCAGAGAGGCCAGTTGATGTAGGACCTATTGAGTGGGAGGAGTTTGTCACTACATTCTTAGATAGATTCTCTCCCCAAGAGCTGAGAGAGGCTAAGGTGTTAAAATTTATCAACCTCAGGCAGGGCAAAATACCGGTGAAAGAGTATTCTCTTAAGTTTACTCAATTAGACAGATATGCCCCTCATGTAATTGCAGATAGCAGGGCCAAGATAAATAAGTTTGTTTCAAGGGTAAATGATAGTATGGTTAATGAATGCAGGTCTGCAATGTTGAATAGTGACATAAACATAGCCAGGCTTATGACCCATGCTCAGCAGATAGAAAAGCAAAAGATTAAAATGAGGGAGAAGCAAAATAAGAGAGCAAGGACGGGTAGTTTTAACTTTGCTCATCCCAAATCAGAAGGAGGAAATCATTCTCAATTCCATCCTAAGCCATCAGTTACAACTCCTTCTTCAGCTAGTGATCCAGCTCCTAAGTTCAGGGATGGTAATAGAGATAGAGCACCAGGCTCTAAGTATCAGGGTAGTATCAGGAATGCCCGAACTAATCCCCTTTGTCATACTTATGGTAAGAATCATAAGGGTGCTTGCAGAGCTGGTAGCGATGTCTATTTCGGATATGGTAAGCTAGGCCATAGAGTCAGAGATTGTTCCTAGTCAGGCTATCAGGGTCAGTATAACCATTCCTCAGCCCAATCCGATTGTCCAAATCAGCAGGGTGCCACCTCCAGTACTACTAGTGAGCAACACCCAAATCAACTTTATGCTCTCCATTCCAGGAAAGATCAGGAAAATTTTCCTGATGTAGTTACTGGTATGTTACTGATATTTCATGTGCATATTTATGCTTTGCTAGATCCAGGTGTTTCCTTGTCTTTTGTTACTCCTTATATAGCAGTTGATTTCAAAATCAGTCCTAAAATTCTAGCAGAGCCCTTCTCAATCTCTACCCAGTGATTAAAACTATCATAGCCCGACGGGTATAGAGGAACTGTCCGATTATGATATTTCAGAAAGTCACCTCAGCAGACTTAGTCAAATTAGAGATGACTGATTTTGATGTCATTCTCTGCATGGATTGGCTTCATTCCTGCTATGCCACAGTCGGCTGCAGAAATAGGGTTGTTCAATTTTAATTTCCGAATGAACCTATCCTAGAGTGGAGGGGTAATACTTCAGCTTTTAGAAACTAGTTTGTTTCTTACCTTCGGGCACGAAAAATGATATCTAAGGGATGTGTCTATCATCTTGTTCATGCTAAGGATTTTAGTTCCTAGACTCTCAGTCTTGAATCAGTCCAGTAGTGAGTGAATATTTGGATTTTTTCCCAAAGATCTTCCAGGAATTTCTCCCAAAAGGGAAATAGACTTCAACATTGACCTTCTTCCAGATATTCAGCCTATATCTATTTCGCCATACAGAATGGCACCAGCAGAATTCAAAGAACTAAAAGAACAGTTGAAATATCTCTTAGATAAGGGATTCATCAGACCAAGTGTGTCCCCATGGGGCGCACCGATCTTATTCGTGCGCAAGAAAGATGGTTCTCTTAGAATTTGCATTGATTACTGCCAGCTTAATAAAGTCATGATCAAGAACAAGTATCCACTTCCCAGAATCGATGAATTATTTGACCAACTTCAAGGTGCCAGATATTTATCTAAGATAGACCTCAGATCGGGCTATCATCAGCTCAGAGTCAGAGAATTTAATATCCCAAAAATAGCCTACCGTACTCGGTATGGTCACTTCGAATAATTAGTCATATCCTTTGGTCTTACCAATGCCTCTGCAGCTTTCATAAACTTGATGAACCGTGTGTTCAAGCATTACTGACATGTTCGTCATAGTCTTCATTGATGATATTCTTGTCTATTCCTGCAGTGAGTATGATCATGCAGACCATCTCAGAATCGTACTTCAGACTCTCAGGGATCATCAGTTTTTCACCAAATTCAGTAAGTGCAAATTTTGGCTAAGGTCAGTAGCATTCCTTGGTCATATCATTTTTGGTGATAGTATTAGAGTTGATCCTCAAAAGATCGAAGCAGTAAGAAACTGTCCCAGACTTGTCTCTCCATTATATATCAGGAGTTTCTTAGGTTTGGCAAGCTATTACAGATGGTTTGTTGAGGGATTTTCTATTATTGCATCCCCTATGTCCAAATTAACTCAGAAGAAAGTCAAGTTTCAGTGGTTAGATCCTTGTGAGAAGAGTTTTTAGGAGTTGAAGACTCGACTCACCTTAGCTCCAATTTTGGTTCTTCCAGACGGTTCAGATGGTTTCGCAGTGTATTATGATGAATCTATAGTGGGTTTGGGTTATTTCCTCATGCAACATGGTAAGGTCATAACCTACGCCTCCAGATAGCTTAAAACCCATGAGAAGAATTATCCTACTCATGATCTTGAGTTAGCATTCGTAGTATTTGCCTTAAAGATTTGGAGGCATTATATATATGGTGTTCATGTAGATGTGTTCATAGATCATAAGAGCCTTTAGTATGTCTTTTCTTACAAAGATGTCAATTTTTGTCAGAGAAGGTGGTTAGAGCTCTTGAAAGATTATGACATGAGTGTCCTTTATCATTCGGGCAAGGCCAACGTAGTAGCCGATGCTCTTAGTAGACTGTCTATGGGCAGTGTTACTTATGTTGAGAACAGTAAGAAGAAGTTAGCTTAAGAAGTCCATCAGCTTGCAAGACTAATCAATTCAGAGGAGGGTGATATATGGGTTTAGAGTAGTTCAGAATCATCTCTAGTTTTTGAGGTAAAAGAAAAACAAGATAGAGATCCCAGCCTTGTCAAGTTGAAAGAGTCAGTCAAGGATCAGAAAGTTGAGGTTTTCTCTCAAGGGGGAGATGGTGTATTCCGCTATTAGGATCGCCTGTGCGTGCCAGGTGTAGATGACTTGAGGCAAAAAATTCTTGCAGAAACGCATGGTGCACGCTACTCTATTCATCTAGAGGCCACTAAGATATATCACGACTTGCGGGAGATCTATTGGTAGAGTGCGGTGAAGAGAGATGTCGCAAAGTTTGTCGCTAAGTGCTCTATATGTCAGCAGATTAAGATAGAGCATCAGAAGCCTAGTGGGTCCATGTAGGAGTTCACTATTCTTACTTGGAAGTGGGAAAAAGTGAACATGGACTTTGTGATGGGTTTACCTCATACTCATCATCAGCATGAATTGGTTTGGGTCATTGTAGATAGAATGACTAAATCATCTCATTTTCTTCCAGTCCATACCTCTTATTCTTCTGAGGATTATGCCAAACTCTACATCAGAGAGTTGGTTAGATTGCACGGTGTTCCATTATCTATTATCTCAGACAGAGGTACCCAGTTCACCTTCCATTTCTGGAAAGCATTCCAAAAGGGTCTTGGTACCTAAATTTATCTCAGTACAGCCTTCCATCCTCAGACAGATGGTCAATCAGAAAGAACCATTTAGACTTTAGAAGATATGTTACGAGCATGTACAATTGATTTCAAGGGTAGTTGGGATAACCACTTTCCTTTGATTGAGTTTGTATACAACAACAACTATCATTATAGTATTAAGATGGCTCCATTCAAAGCTCTCTATGGTAGGAGGCATAGATCTTTAGTTGGTTAGTTAGAAGTTAGTGAGGCCTCAGTTATAAGGCCTGACTTAGTATTAGATGCCTTTGAAAAAGTTCAGATGATCAGAGAAAGACTTTGAGATGCTCAGAGCCGACAGAAGTCTTATGCAGATGTGCGTAGAAAGAATCTCGAGTTCGAGATTGGTGACTATGTTTATCTAAAGATCTCTCCCATGAAGGGAGTGAAGAGATTCGGCAAGAAGGGAAAGCTCAGTCCCCAATATGTCGGTCCCTTCAAAATTCTCAGTCGCTTCGGCAAGGTAGGTTATGAGCTAAAATTGCCTTTAGATATAGCCTCAGTTCATCCAGTCTTCCATGTCTCTTTACTTAAGAAGTGAAAAGGTGACCCAGTAGTTGTAGCCCCTATTCAGAGCATAGATATGTAGAACAACCTTTCTTTCAAAGAGATTTTGGTTGAAATTCTTGACTATCAGACTCGCAGACTGAGGAACAAGGGAGTCCCTCTAGTCAAAGTCCTTTGGTGGAATCAGTCCGTTGAGGGAGATACTTGGGAAGTAGAAGCAGACATGCGTACCAAGTATCCTCACCTATTCTCCGCTAATTCAGACTCAGCCCAAGGTAGTAGCTTTTCTTAAGCCTTTCAGTTTCATGTTCAGGTTTCAGTTATAAACTTGGTATCAATTACCATTGCATATTCAACCATATATTCATGCATCAGATTAGTCACGTGTTCATGTATCAGACATGCATTCTCCTCATGAGAAACTCAGTTATCAGAAATCTCATTCATGTATTCATAAGTCAGTTTAGTCATGAAATCATGCATCAGATATGCATGCTCAGTATGAATCTCTAAAATCCCAGTCATGTAGTCATATTTTAGTTGTTTATGTCCAGTATGTACTTCAGCTTATTGTTTCTCCCATCTCAATCTGTCTCATTCGAGGACAAATGTTCCCAAGGGGGAGATATTGTAATACCCCATACTTCTACCTAGCTTAAATTCATCCCAAAAGTGTCAAAGACTTATTTTAAAGATGAATCCACTTTTACATATATGTTATTTTTAATATTTTCACTTTTTATCATGTGGGAAATTGAATAAGCTTTTCATCGATGCCAAATTCGCCAAAATCCAATAACCGAGTAAGAAGTTATGGCGATCTAAAGTTTCAGTCGTAAAACACCGTCATCTCAGTCAGTGGCGTGTTATGCCATAAGCCAAAATAACATTTGTCAATTTCCGGTAAGACTCCACGATTTCAACACATTGTGGAGGGATCCCAAATCCTAATTGTCAAATTTCAGTGAAGCTCCGCGATAGCGCTGCGTCGCGCCAGGGGTCCAAGTCGGGAAATTTTCACAAAAATCAAAAGACGCGTCCAGGGTTAAATGGGTCTTTTCCCACGATTTTAGTTCAGCCTGAAACACAAAATTTAACCCTACATGACCTAAGGATATCATTATTCACTCTATTTTTCCCAAATTGAGTTGGTCTCTCTCAAGCCAAGAAACCCTAACTCTCAAATTCAAGAGCCAAATCACAAGAACTCTCAATCAATCCTTCCAAATTCATTAACTCAGGTATGTCATGTGTTGATTCATGGGTCTCTTTCACCCATGAAGCTCAAGAATCTCTTTTCAAAATCCAAAATTTGTATATTTATGAATGTTCATGATTTGATTGAATTGAAAAGTGATGTTCATGTTATTGTTTGGTTTCATTCCATGTTATAGACTATTAATTACAAGAATTGATTCTAATATGTGATGAATTACGTGATGTTCATGACAAATCCTTTAATTTACAAGTTGATTGATGTGTCCATGATTATTAGATGTGTTGATGATTGTATAACCAAAGCATGCTCCCCATATGTTTGATTAAATGCCTATATGAAGGAAGAGTGCCATACTAGTATGATAATAAGAAATCCCCATTCATGTATAAGTTATGTATGTCAAGTGTTTGATGAAATGTTTTAGTCAATGGATTATGGGTATATGTGTAGCTATTGTTATGGTTTATCATTCATGCCATGAATTACTCTTATGCTATCGAGTCCTGGTGGTACTTGTACCCAATAATTTAGTTGTATTCCTAGAGCCAGTGTCATGTTTTCACGATATCCTCAGTCAAGCCATGATCCATAGAACTCAGTCAGTCATGTGACTCAGGAAAGCTCAGTAATTCAGCAATCTCTATAGTATTCCGTCAGTTAATGAAACTCCATGAATGCAGTGTAGTCCAGTTCAGTTAATCATGTTTAGTGTCTGTTCAGATGGGAGTAGGAATTAGCTCCAAGTGAACCCTAGGATGGGAACACACACTGTCAGATGAGGGTGTGATTTCTGGAAGCAATCCTTGCATTCCAGAACTATGTAGGCAACATGGGTTAAGATATCAACACTGTCAGATTAGGGTTGATGAGGTGAATAAGCACTGTTAGATGAGGGCCCCACCATTCTTTTTTGGGGACACCGTCAGATGAGGGTTACCCGCAGCCTGTCCTTACTAGTGGTGCGATATTGACACCTTTTCAATTGGGGTTACAAATTGGACCCCAAAACAGCTATAATAGCTTATTAGGAAAATGTCAGTTAGATAACTACTTCCCATAGTTTCAGTTAAAGAATTCAGGACTGTCAGATACAGTCAACTCAGAATAGTACAGAAACTCAGCTTGTTCCATCAGAATCTATACTGTCAGATACAGTCGCTCAGTACCAGTTAGTTTAGTGATACAGTTATCAGTATCTCATGTTATCAGTACTCATACTCAG
Organism: Capsicum annuum; assembly: GCF_002878395.1. Classification (NCBI taxonomy): domain Eukaryota; kingdom Viridiplantae; phylum Streptophyta; class Magnoliopsida; order Solanales; family Solanaceae; genus Capsicum; species Capsicum annuum. The sequence continues at coordinate 14,697,538 of NC_061113.1, read as the reverse complement.
TAATCATGTTATCACGAACTCAGTTACAATTATTATGTATTCATGCATGTGAACCCATTTGCATTCAACCTACCTCACATGAATACCAGTATATTCAATCGTACTAATGCATTTGCGCTATGGTGTTTTATACCATAGGTTCAGAAGAACGAGCTCCAGAGTATCAGCATCATTCCAGTACTCAGCATTTAGAGTCAGCAGTGAGTCCTCATCCTTCGAGGACATAAGCATTATTTTATTATTTCCGTACTTAGTTTATTTCAGTAGTTGGAGTTAGTTGGGGACTTGTCCCATCAACTCCTTATTCAGACACTTAGAGGCTTTCAGACTACAATATTTTTAGACTAGATGTTTTCAAACATTGTTTCAGTTTTGGTTTTGACGTACCACATTATTTAGATATGTTTTTATCAGATTTTTATCAGTTTTGAACCTTATGGCATGTTTCAACCTACTATTTCCGCATTTTTACGGTATTTTATGTAGTGTTCAGGTATAGATATCAGTCATGGGTTAGCTTGTGGTCCTTCGGGGTCATGAGCACCGTGTAGCATTTCGGGTACCAGATTCGGGGTGTTACATACCATTGCATGAGCGCATGACAATTTTATCAAGTTGTACTTCCTGCAAGAACTTGACATTTTCGATAAATTAACTTTAACGAAAGGACCACAACCAAGCATGGTGAATTCATTGGTGCTTCTATTTATGTTGCTCACATATAATTTGTAGCCCTTGGTCATGTTTTTCCTCAAGATCTTCTCGACTTCGGGAACGAATGAAGTTCTTGAATTGTTCACCTCCGCATATCTCTTCCTGAATATTTCACCAAACCTATGTGCAATTAAATTAAAGATGACCGTCACTGGATACTCTCTTTCATCGAGCAACATTGTATTAAGCGACTCGATGATGTTTGTGGTCATAACATTGAATCTATATCCTGGAAAGTGAGCCCGGCTCCACTTTCAAATCCAACGTCATGCTCAAGGCAAGATGCTACATCGGGGAATTTTTCTTTCTTTAACGACGTTGAAACAGTTACTAAATTCTTTCAACGTGTATATCTTGGTCGTATGGTAGTACAAATGGTGATAATCTGCACAATGGTGATTCTTTTGAATATTTTCACCGAGATGCCTCATACAAACACCATGATACGCAAGTAGATAAAGCTTTGTGAGGCCGTTGGCTATGCTTACAAGTATGTCAGAGTAACACATAATTTTGGTTCGTCGATGACAACAGACTTAAGCTTCTCGAAGAAGAAGCCCCACGATGCATCATTCTCCTTATTCACCACACAATACGCTAAGGGATAGATATGATTCTGCCTATCTTGTGTAACAGAGGACAACATCACAGCCTCATACTTTTCGAACAAATGCGTGCCATCAACGACAATGACCTTTTCATGTGTGCATATCCACGGATGGAAACCCCAAACGCTAGAAAGTAGTACATAAACTTGCCCGACTCCTTAACCATAAGGAAATTTATAGGCCCAGGATTGAGGTCGTTAAAGATATATGAAAAAGCAGGCAGCACTGCATATTCGTGCTCGAGTATTCCTCGACCTATGTTCTTCGCAATAACGCCTGCCATCCAACATTTCTAATAGCCCGACCTGCAATGTAGCTCCCTAAATACGATTCTCTCAATCTCTTTCGGGCCTATAACTTAGTTGTTGATGAAAAAATTCAAACAAAGTGAGGCAATGACGTCCGCGGTGACATTCGAGTGCTTTCCCGTGACATGTTCAATGCCACAACTATGTTCTCCCACATACTTGTGGATTTGAAATCAACTCGATGCTCTGTTCGCACATGCGCGCACCATCCACTGACAAGTAGGATCTAGACACCTCACCTTGAAGTATTTCTTACAACTCTTCTCTGTTGTGTAATTGAAAGACATTTTCACTGACGCCTTCTTCAAGAAAAACTTCAACGTTTTCTTGTCCTTGAATGTTTGTCCTGCACAAAGATCAATGTCATCCAAGAAAAAGTGGCTTGCTCGTGGTCCAGACTGCCCCTCCCCACCTCTTCCATACTCCTCTTCTTCAAAATCTTCAGAATTATCCTATTCATGATCATCCATGCAATCGTATCCCATTGACCTATCATCCACTGTCGGGGGTGGGGCTAATGTGGAAGCTTCTTTCCCGGACCTTTCAACAACTTTAACCTGCAATATAGGCTTGGAATTATTAGAATCATTGCAAAGCATGTATAATTCCATGTGTCTATCATTCCTTATGAACGTTGGATAGTTTCCCCCCTCCCCCTGTTCATCAAGTAACTAATGACCACATCGCTTGGATCACAACTTAATTCACTGCTCTCTATTACGCTTTTAACTTAATTGGCGTATGAAATATTGCGACGAAGGGCAATGGACACTGTCTCCTTAGACGCAGTTTTTCAAACCCAACATTTAGGAGTCTCCTCCCATTCACCAAAAAATACACCAACAACAACCACGTATTCTATAATAAACATGATATACCTCAATGATAGTATTTAATATACCCAAACAGTGGTTTATGAGCCTAGACTTAATAGACTATAGTTGTCTTCTTCTTAGCTGTTTTCCATATAGTACTTGATCTCGCCTTTTTTGACGACCGCCGAAATAATCCAACGGATTACAACTTAGAAATAACCTAAGGAATGAAGGAATGTTGGAATGTTGTTATTGAGCCTAGAATCAATTTCAAAATGTGGAACTGATTTTCAAGTTTTTTTTAATGAAAATGTGGGGCTAAAAATATGAGAAAATGACTTAAAACAATGGAGGTAATGTCACTTTCCAATGGATGCTGAAAAAATCAATGAAAAATGACCGGAAAATCGGCAAAATAGTGGTTGGTAGTGGATCTTGGTTGAGAAGCTTGAGCCTTTTTAAAAAAAATTAAATATCCAATATTTATATTTTTAGACATGGACTAAAATGTAGTTTCTAAAAAATAGGAACTGAAATGGGAGTGAGACTAAAGTGCACATTTTTAAATTTAAGTGCTAGGGTTAACATTTGTTTTTGGACCCATTAAATTGTCCATTTTCTCAATGTTTCAACACTTTTGTCTAAATATCAAAATAAATCCTCAAAGTCGACTTTTAGAAAACTCTCCCGATAAATTAAATGTGTTTTCGACCTTAGCCGTAGAATTAAACACAAACACTTGCTCAACTTGCACGACTACCGCTGCTACTGCTATCTATTAATTAAATAAGTACACCTAGATGTCTATCAACCAATATGCACTAATTTAATTTCTGTGTCCATCTGGAATTAGCAGTAAGATATAGATTTCCATAATTTGATATTCGGTATATAAAAGTTTACTGACCCTGATTAAGATTCAATCTTTCAGTCATAGATATTTAGAACTTGTCTATTTCAGAAATACTAGGTGGACTCTTGTTTAATTATTTTTGCTTTTCAATACTTGAAGTTGTGTGCGGACTATAGAAATTGAAAGTAAGGTTGAAAGTGAGGGGTGCTCATCATCCTAGCAACTGCCTCTTGTCAGTGTGATCCCTATTCCCTTGCATATAATCATCTCGGCAAATATATTTGATTCTTGATATGGTTCAAGCATCTTAGCAACTGCTTCTTGTTAGAGTGATCCCTATTCCCTTGCATATAATCATCTCGGCAAATATATTTGATTCTTGATATGGTTCAATCTTTTAATAGGTGTTTTATGTCCAAGACAACTCGACTAATTATCAATCAAATACATACTTTATTCTTGATACACAATCATTAAACTAATTTTTCCATACTTTTCTTTATAAAAATTAAATGAAATCTAAATGTCAAATATCAGTATACACTGTACATATATAACAAACTCCATGCAATAATCATGAAAATTTTCAAACTAACCCTGCCACTATAGCGAGGTTTCACGGTATACATCCAATATTTCTATTGACCCGATTAACAGATCATAGTTTGGGTGAGAATTTTATCATTATATATGTAAGCTTGTGGATACTGTGAATATTTTAAGTCTTCTCTACCCACATGAAATATTCTTCAAACTATTCGACTTGAAGGCCACATAGAACAATAGTGAGTCATAAACTCCCAAAAAAAAATTAAATAATATTCTTTGATATTTCATAGGAAGTATATTTTAAAGTCAATCTTGCTTAATTCTTTCACTATTTTTACATAAAAAAAAAACTTGAGAGGAAGAAAGGGGGGGGAGTTGAAATTTTTTCAAGTTGTTTGGACATCCACTTGCTTTCATATGAAAAAATTATACTCATACATAAATAATCAAAATTTTCACCTAGGAGGTTGGAAAAATACAAAGATAATACTTGGTTTGATCTAGGAACCTCAAGGTGAATTATATATACATATAATTTTTTGTCGAGAGAGTTTGGGTGAACACCCCCTAAATCCACCCTTGTAAATAATACCAATAGTCCTTTTCCCTTGTACCAAGATGTGTACCATCATTCCACCTCATACATCTAAAGCTAATAAGTTAGTACTTTTCCTTTACTCATCTATTTGCTTTCTCACAACAATAGGAATTCTAACAAAATGCTTGCCATCACTCCATGCCAAACTCCCAAAGGTAAATTTACTACTTTGTTGGTAAGTAGATGTGATCTTTACCTCAAAGGAAATCTTCTTTATCTTGGCATTAAACTTCAACACATCTGGAGTTACTTTAATAGCAGTATTTCTTGGAGGTTTAACCACCAATTTGTATACAGAGTAAACATTTCCAACATTCGTAACAGTTCTCTTGAGAGTAACTGAATCCTTGAGATTTGGAATCGATATTGAAGGGAGATTCATATCCAACCTAGAATGTACTTCTTTGAGACACGCAATTCCTCCTGAAGAAGCAGATTTTTTCGTGTCGGAATGATACGTAGTTGCATTGTAAACTTCATCATTACTGTATCCCAATCTGCAAACATAATTGAATAATCATTTGTATCCATATCATAGATTAAACCAGGATCTACTGCTCCATTTGGATTGCATATGCCACTTCCAATATCAAATGGATCAGCAAGTTTTCCTCCAGTTCCTTCTGTATATATTTCAGTTGCATATGTGTCCTCGTTCCATGCTACAAAGTTAACAAAAAATTATTATATCTTTTGTAAATTTTGATGTTTCCAAAAGAGTAAAAAGTTACTTAATTAAACTGCTTGTGCCCAGAATACACAGTGTACAGTAACTTTGTTTGTAGAAATATGGTATCAAAAGTCAAAGTAAAAATAAGTTATACAATATAATGTTATTAATTTCATTTAGTAGATATATAAACCTTTCTGCACGTTGGGATTCATTAAAGTGACGTATAAAAGAATGTAATTACTAATAATAATGTAAACAATTTGTCATAATAGGTTAAAATATGTTGATAGAATAAAAATAATAAACGTAAGTTAGTCATTTTCTCAGTGAAACTTGGAAGGTTAAATCATATAAGTATAATTTATGTATATTGACAGTAGTGTTCTCTTTTATGTTAAATTAATTTACAGCAATGAGAGCTTTTCATATAGAATTTGATACGGTAATTTAGTATTTATGATAATTAAGTTAAATTGTGTTATTGTTATAAAACTAATAAGTGTGGATGTCCACTACACTTCCATTATTTGTCTCTATTATTCTCCTCCATTATGAAGATAACCTCCACCATTCATGGCCATCATTTTTGTGATCCACCTTAGTTTTAAAAGTGTTATCAATATATATAATTTAAATTCATAAGATATTACCTGTTGTCATAAGTGCAGACTTAATAGCAGCTGAAGACCAATCAGGATGTGCAACTTTAAGAAGTGCAACGATTCCCGTGATATGAGGGGCTTCCATGGATGTTCCTGACAGGAGTTTGAAGCCATTGTCTCCTCCGAGAAGGAGGATATGCTGCAAGTATATTAGCACCAGGAGCTGCAATATCGGGCTAAAAAATATTTGAGTAAAACTTATTAATTATTTTAAAAAATATTTTAAAATAATTCATCGAGAGAAATTATCAAATTAAAAGAAGATATAAATTACTAAATCATTTTATATTTACCTTTAAAATTTCTGGGGCAAAGGAATTAGGGCCCCTTGAGGAGAATTGAGGCACTTTTATATATGTCTCCTTACCCTCAAGAATTTCTGCTTGTCCATATTTAATAATAGGATCTTGATTGCTGTTACAAATGATGAGTCAACTTTCAGTGATTTATAATATAACAAAAACAATACTAAAGTATCTTGACATGATATATAAAAGTTATTTTTCTAAAAAAAATAAAATAAAATTATTTCTTCGTACAAAATACATTCTAAAATATTAAAAAATAGGAAAAGACTAAAAACAAGAAGGATCGGAGCAAGAGAAATATATACTTACTTAGATATACATTGTTGAAAATAATCAAAAATTTGATTTCCTTGCTCGAAATCAACGGTTAAAAATGGTATAGGAGTTTCATCAATTTGAACAACAGGTAGTGTAGCACAAATACAAGCTAAAACTCCTGTACCCTTTAGATCCTTCAAAGAACGACTTGCATCTATATTGCTTTTAAAGAAAAGCATTAGAACTTTTCCTTTTAGTCCACTAGCAATAAATTTAATGTCTTCGACTCTGCAATTGAAAAATGAAGTATTAACATGTATGGATAAATACTTAAAAAATGCTTTTGCCGAGAAGCTTCAATCACGCTACCTCTAGAGAGGTTAGCTCTGCGTACACAAGAGTGGGGCTACGTGGACTCTAGGGGGTTGTTCGAACTATATATATATATATATATATATATATATATATATAGTTTTTTATTTTCTATGTGCATATATATTAAATTGAACCCCCTTGACATAAGCAAAAAACTTGGTTTAATGACAAAGGATGCGCAAATCCTCCACAGGTCTTATTTTATGAGATTACACTAGGTATGTCGTTGTTATTGTTATTATTGTGATTTTGTTGAGAAGCAATTTATATTTTAATATTAAATTTTAAAAGCATCTTTTAACAATAATTAGTGTTTAACCAAGTTTTAAGGATTATTTTAAACTTTATTTTTCTCAAAAATATTTTTCGAAAAAATATTTTTGAAGATAAGTAAATCTTTTTAGCCTTTGTAAAACAATTTCAGCTAGTTATCAAAATCATTCATTTTCTCTTCAAAGCTTAATGAAACACCTCATTTCTTTTCAAAAAAAAAAAAGAATGGGTACTTTTAACCAATTAAAAATGTGGACAATATTAATAACTTGTAAAGTGTATTAATTGGATGATGCAATATATATTTCACTTACCTCGTTATATTTGCAAAAGTGACCAATGGAGCAAAAGATTGTTGCTACCCTTTATTAAGTCCCACAGCCTACAATAACTCCAAAAATGTAAAAAAAAATAAAATGTACTAGTATTTTTAGTAAAATCGAATGTCAGTGTAACAAGAGGAATCTCTTGTTATCAGAATTAAGAGAGAGAGAGTTGAGAGAAGAGCGAAGGAAAGAGATTAATTTCTGATGATTTTCCAAATGAGCAATACAACAGATATTTAGGAAATGAGATTCTCTAAACAAGACTAAGACGTGTGTCCTCTCTTTTAACAGAATTAGGGACTCAATTGTAATAAGAACTAGACTGAAGTGGAACTACTAAACAAGCAGACTTATGAACTTACAGGGTTAAAACAGAATTCTTAAAACTATTAATTAAATGGTCACAAACTGATTTTGTGACATTCCACCCTCTTTAAAAAATGCTCTTGCTTTCATGAATCAACAAAATATTGAAATTGAGATTTGATGAACTGATAATCTTCTCAGGTGGCTTCTTCTGGCAACAAGTTGACCCACTGAACTAAGACCTGAGTCACAACATGATTCCCTCTTTTCACTATACTCCTTTCTAGTCTAGCTGGAAGATGTACTAAAAGTTTCCCTTCATTGGAACAAAAGGATCAATAGACGAAATTACCTTAACACCAATTTTCCATTTAAGCTGAGAAATATGAAGCACTGGATCTATTTTGGCATTTGGTGATAGTTCAAGTTTGTAAGAAACCGATCCAACCATCTTTACCACTTGATAGGGTCCATAGTATTTGGATGCTAACTTGAGGCTATTCCTTACAACTATTGAAGTTTGTTTGTAGGGTTATAGTTTTAGAAACACCCAATCTCCCACCTTGAATTCTTTTTCAGTCCTCTTCTTATCTGTATTAAATTTCATCTTGTTTTGAGCTTTCTCTAGATTTTCCTTCAGCACTTTAGCCATGATCTGTCTTTCTCTCAGTACTTGATTAATAGCTTCCACTTTAGGTTGTGCTAACAATTCAAAAGTGAGTTGTGGAGGGTCATAACCATATAACACCTTGAAAGGGTTTCCAGGTTGTGTGATAATTACTGTTGTACCAAAATTCAGCCAAAACTAACCACCTGTTCCATTCTTTTGGTCTATGCCTAGTCATGCATCTCAAATAGTTTAATCAAGACATTTGTTTAACTTCTCGGTTTGCCCATAAGTTTATGGATGATATGCAGAATTGTGCAATAATTGTACCAGCAAATATTTGAACAAATCTTTTCAAAATTTGCTTAAGAATATCTTGTCCCTGTCAGATGCTATGCTTTTAGGTAGTCCGTGCAGCTTGTAAATGTTATCCATAAACACTCTTGCCACATTAGAAGTAGTAAATGGGTGTGGCAAGGAAATAAAATGCTCATATTTGCTATCCTTGTCAATCACTACTAATATAGTATCTTGTCCTTCTGATCTTGGTAAAGCCTCAGTAAAGTCCATAGATATGTATTCCCAAGTTCTATTAGGTATAGGTAAAGGTTGCAATAACCCCAAATCTGCTACTTGGTCCTCCTGGTTTCTTTGGAAAATATCAAACTCCTACAAAACCTCCTTAGTAGTCTCAATTATGGTTAGCCAGTTAAAAAGGGCTTTCACTTTTTGGTAGGTAGCCCAAATGCCTGAATGGACTCCTAATCCTAAATAATGGATGGTTAAGACCAGTTGTTTTATAAAAGATCATTTATTACCAATACAACCCTTTCCTTTGTACCTTAGTATTCCCTATTGGAGAGTGATTTTTGTGTTTGTCACCTGATTAGTGCTCAAATTAGTTATAGCCTGCAGCTCTTCAAAATCTCGTTCATATCTATCTATGATTTCTTCTATCCATTTAGGTTGTACCTGTGAAATAACTAAACATTTGTGTTCCACCTTTCTCGATAGTCCATCTGCCATTGTATTCTCTATCCCTTTCTTATAGTGGATTTCAAAACTTAACCCCATTACCTTGGTGAGGCCTTTGTGTTGTAATGATATGGTGATTTTCTGATCTAACAGAAATTTCAAACTAAAGTGATTTGTCTTGATGATGAAGTGATTAGAGTGTAACTAGTGTCGCCATTTATCCACAACTTGGAGCAGAGCTATAAGTTCCTTTTCATAGGTGGATAACCCTTGATTTTTACACTTAAGGATTAACTCATGTAGGTTTTAGGCCTTTTATCCTGCATCAGAATAGCTCCAATCCCATAATTACTTTCATCTACCTCAAGTACAAAGGTTTTGGTAAAATTAGGCAATACTAATACTGGTGCCTTATCCATTTCTCCTTGAAGCTGCTTGAAGGATGTAGTTGCTTCAATTCTCCATGAATTCACTTTTTTTTTAGCAAGTTTGTCAAAGGTTTGCTTAAAATAGCATATCCTTTGACAAATTTTTGTAATAGTCAGTCAGGCCAAGAAAACCTCTTAATTCCTTCAAGTTTCTTGGAATAGACTATTCCATTATTGCCTTAATCTTTGAATGATCAGTACTGACTCCACCCCTGGATATAACACACCCTAAATATACCACTTGAGACTGGACAAATTCGCATTTACTTTGTTTTGCAAACAACTAGTTTTTCTTTAGTAACTTTAGGACAGTCTCCAAGTGCTTAACATGCTCACCCATAGTCTTACTATATACTAGTATATCATCCAAAATACTAGTATGAATTTCCTCATTTGGTCTTTAAATACATTATTCATGAGTGACTGAAATGTTGCTAGTGCATTAGTCAGCCCAAAGGACGACTTTAAACTCTCATAATCCATGGTGAATTCTGAAAGCTATCTTGAGCTCTGCTCCAACCTTCATTCTCACCTGATGATATCCGGCTCTCAAGTTAACTTTTAAGAATACAGTTTCTCTAAATAGTTTTTCCAATAAGTCATCAATCATTGGGATTGGATATTTGTTTTTAACTGTTAAATTGTTCAATCTCTTCTAATCAACACACAATCTCCAAGTGGGGTCTTTCTTCTTGACCAACAAAGTTGGTAAAGCAAAAGAGGATTGACTCTACATCGCAGCTTCAACTTTAAGCATGTCTTGAATAATTTACTTTACAGCATGCTTTTGATCGAAAGAATATCTATAGGGTCTAAGGTTGAATGTTTATGCTCCAAGTACCAATTTTATGACATGATCACATTCTCTTTTTGGTGGTATTTCTTATGGTTCTTTAAATACTTTTTGATGAGAGGTCAATAGTCGGTTGATTGCAGGGTGAGCTTCTTTAGTGTTAGGAGTACATTCAAAATTTTACCATGGTTAGCTCAGCTATTACCTTACAAGTTCCATATTGCAACATTCTTTTAAGTGCTTCTGTATCAACTGGTTTCACCTCAATATCATCTGTCACACCATAAAGAGTGATTATCCTACCATCAATTAAAAAGCTTAGACTAAGAGGTCTCGTGTGTAGGATAATCGGTGCCACCATGTCTATCCAATCCATACCTAAAATCAAGTCACACCCTTCAACCATCAGTAACCTAAGTGTGAAATCTAAATGCTCTTTCTGCATATTCTAGTGAAATGAAGGACTTTCAAAGCGACAACCCATTATCTATCCATTTGCAACCACTATCTTTGTACCGGTAGTTTAAGTAGATTTACAATGTGGGGATCCACAAAAGAATGTATTGAATCGTTGTCAATCATGACAGTCATGGGTACTTTGCAAACATAATCAATTATTTGATGGTTGAGATCGTACCATGAGGAGTATTCAATCACATCAAAGTATTTAAGGATATCTCAGCCTGCTCTTCTACTAGCTCATCTAAGGTTTCAGCTACATCCATAAATTTCTCATGTTGTTCACCCTCTACTTATACTTTATCACTTTCTAAAGCATGCAAGATCCTTTGCTTACATTGATGTCCATGATAGTACCTCTATTTGCATCTGTAGCATAGACCTTGCTCCCTTAAGGCCTTAAGATTTAGAGGTAAGGTATTTAGTTTGATAAGAGCTTTGGCAGGTGTTTTATACAGATAGGTTATTCTCAAGGGTTGTTTGTTTGTGAGGGGTTAAGACTTGTTTGGTTGAGTGAGGCTGGGAATTTCTTGGGTATGTAATTTGTGGTATTGGTGGCCTAGTGGTGTAGTTTTGGAATAGTTTCAAAGGAACAAATGGAATCAAAGCCTTAAGGATTCTTCATACAAGGAAGCATCTTCAAATACATCTACTGCAGATGTGGGATTGGCCAGCTTAATGAAAGGTTTGAGTTCAGTTTTTAAACTACTGATATAGCTTGCTACATAGTGAGCTTCATTCAGTAGATGGTTGATTACCATCATATAGCTAAAAAGTTCCACGAACTTAAGGTGATATTGTGCTACTGTTCCCACCTGGATGAGTTTATAAACTCATTTACAATGTCCTGGGGTCTGAGAGTGCAAAACCTCCTGCAGATCTAAGTATAAAACCTTGACCAAGTCACCCTTCCCCTATGGTGAACCATGAAACTATCAAACCACACATCTGTTTGGTCACCAATATGCATCGAAGAAAATCCCAATTTCTCTTGGTCAGGTATGTGGTACAGTTCAAGAAAAATTTCACATTTGCGCAACCAACTTCTTGGATTAACTCCATCAAATTTGAGAAAGTTGATTTTATGTTTAACAGTTCTAGAATTTGTACCAGTGTCGGTGTGCACAATAAGGGTCGGTAAGATTAGGGACGAGGAGTAAGAAGGATTTTGGAAAATTGAAAGGCTAGAAAACAGGGAAGCTGGAGGAAAAGTAAACCCATGACCAACAGGGTAAGTCGACGGAGAGACAAGTGACTGAAAAATCAAAGGGAACTTACTGTGGGCTGCTTGACTGATTTCAACAGCAGCTCGACTTGAAGAAGCTCATGTTGGTGTGCTAGTTGGGATAGTATCGACTGGTGACGGAGCGGGAGAAGGTGGCAACCCTGGTATGCTCATGTTAGAGATAATGAATTCTAGACATTTATTGGTTTCGCGAACCTCATTGAGTTATTCCTGGAAGTATTTTGGTTTATTTCCAATGATTCTAAACGCTTACTCCTGTCGTCCAAGAACACTCCGAGTTGATTACGAATAGCTCTGATGTCATCTCGTAAAGTCTGAAATTCCAATGGTGGCGATAGGTCGGTAAGTGGGGGCAGCGGTGGTGGCTCTGAGGCCATTGTAACAAGAGGAATCTCTCGTTACCATAGTTAAGAGAGAGAGTTGTGAGAAGAGAGAAGAAAGAGATTAATTTCTGATTTCTGATGATTTTTCAAATGAGCAATGCAACAACTATTTAGGAAATGAGATTCTCTAAACAAGACTAAGAGGCATAATCTCTCTCCTAACAGAATTGAGGGACTTAATTGTAATAAAAACTGGACGAAAGTGCAATTACTAAACAAACAAACTTATGAATTTAAGGGACTAAAAATATAATTCTTAAAACTATTAATTTAACGGTCACAAACTGATTTTGTGACAGTCGGAGATTGATTTTTTCAAAAAAGTTGAATACGACATTCAAAATTTTGGTTACTTGTTTTTTTATGGACCTCAAAGTTTTTTTTTTAAAACGACCTGCATTATGTGAATTTGCTAGATGAAATATTGACATATTGTTCCTTGAAATAAAGTTTTAGGAAAAACAAAAGAAGTTACTAGTATTGTCTTGTTGTTGCCAAGTGTTAAAGGAGTAACAATTTCTCTATCGGAATTGCTACTAGCAACACTTATCAACCATGGAGAAGTAGCCTCGACTGTGTAAGGTTTAGGTCCGTTATTCATCGCACTTGCAATAAAAGGAATGCCATGGGATACTGCAAGAAAAGATCCTAGCCCCAAAATGTTGTCCTCATTAAAGTCATCAAATCTAATAAAGCCATCAGCACCAATAGATGCTGATAATATATCAACTCCGTCTTTTATTGCATCATCAATGGCAGCAAGAACATCGATATTACTAATTATTGTTCCTTCTGTTTCCCAACCAACCTATTATAAATAAGTAAATAAAATAATTTTTGATTCTCTTACATCTTAAACTTTTATATTAAGAAAGATAATTATAAAAAATAATTCTACATTAATGATACCTTATAAATTGCTAATCGTGCAAGTGGTGCTCCTCCATGTACTGTCCCCATATTAAGACCATAATACTTCACATTGTTAACATAAGAACCAGCAGCAGTATAGGCAACATGAGTACCATGCCCTATGTCATCTAGTGGTGATAATTTATATAATTTATCAACCATTGTCTGATTTAGTCCATTGACTTCCATCATTCCTTTTATGTACCAACGAGCTCCAATAATTTTTCGATTACAATATTTTGTGGCTCTAAAATTACTTTCGGATTTACAGTTACCTTTCCATCGAGATGGAATTGGACCTAGGCCTTTATCGTTAAAAGCTTTTGAATTATCCCCCATGCAATACCTACAAAATAAAGTTTTACTTTTATACACTAACAATATATATAAAATATTATCTGAATGCTTTGAGAATAATTTCCTATATGATAGTAGCCTGGAGAAATATTATTAATTCACTGGTCATAATAGGATTATAAAGTACATTGATAATTTAAAATATGTTTACCATATTATTTAAATCCTTTTTTAACAAGATTGATCATTAGTTGTAGATAAATTTCTTGGTTTAAGGAAAAAAAAAAAGACAAAGTGAAAAGAAAATGGAAGATACTTAACCTGTATCTATTATGCCAATAATTATTCCATCACCTTGATTTGTTTTATTCATAAGGCCATTGGAATCATGTTTAGAAAGACCCAAAAAATTCCAACTCCTTGACATATGAGTCTTGTAAGGACAATTTTGTATAACTCGAACCACACCAGATAATTCTGAAATACAATTATAACACGTATATAAACTAATAGTATAATGCATAAAATCTTTAATTATTAATAAAATTACTTTATTTTCTTTTGTATTTTCAATAATTTTCTCTACTAATGTTTTAAGAAAAACATGTGTGATAACAGAGAATTCAAATACCTTCAAAGTGTTTGGCTTCAAAATCGGTGAGCTTAGCAGCGAACCCAGAAAAACCATGTTTATAACTATACACCATCCGTTTTTTAGCTTCTTCCTTGCTGCATGACGAGTTTAACATTTATGTAGCCAAATATTACACATGCACACCCCGCACACGCACACGAACACACACGCGCGCACACACATTTATAGGGTAATTAGAAGTAAATATTTCTCTAATAAGTATTAGTTAATATAGTAATCTACTGAATTTCATTAATTAAATTACATTAATTATTATATAAAGAATATACATACCTCCCAATCACTTGAGCTAAAAGTTCATGATGTGAATCGGTGATAAGTTCGTGATCATTGTGAGGTTTGTGTCCCAAATAGACGACGTAAAGCTACAGATCATAAAAGAATATATATAATCGAAAAAGGAAAAAGAATTTCAATGAGAGAGATTATATTAATATTCGCTATAATCGTTAAACAAACGAATGGATATTCTATAAATCAAAAGAAAGCTAACTTTTAAATCACTCATTCACATCACAAAAAATACTAATTCCTCTTTTTCCACTTTACTTATTGCGCTTATTAAAAATGATTATTTAAATATATTTATTATTTTAGAAAATTAAGAAAAAATGATTACTTTTTTCATTTATTTTAGCTTGCTTTAATAAATATTGAGAGATAATATGATGAGGCAAAGCTACAGATAATGAACTCTGGTGGTTTGATTCTTTTTCCGACCTTACGTATAGTGAAAGCTTTAGTCATCGGACTATCTTTTTTAAAAGTAATAATAAATCAACAAAATAAAAGAATGTTGAATTCAAGAATATTCAAAATATACCTTGGTATCGGCATCATCTGCTTTTGCCGTTATATCATATAAACAAATAAAGATTAACAAGAAAAACAAAATAACAAGAGAAGAAGTTCGATTATTCATTTTTTTTTTCCGTTTCTCTCCTTTCTATAAAAAATATGAAAGGGGAGAAGATAACCCAACTTCTGGGTGAATTAAAATCAAATTTGGTTAACGAAATCAGAAAAATAATTATAATCTATTAAGCATTAAATAGCTTATACTCACCACACAAAACAACAAAAATAAATGTGTGGCTAGTTTATTAAGTGTACATAGTAGCCACTCACTCTAATACAAATAGATTGCTTATTCTCCTTTTACTCCTTTAAAAATGGAAACTTTTTTTTTAGATCATACAACAACAAGAAACCCAGTGTATTCCCATAAAGTGGGGTTTAGAAGGATAAAATATACGCAGTTCATACAACTACCTCCCAAGAAATAGAAAGACTGTTTCCGATAGACCCCTGGCTCACGACAAAGAATAGCAACAAATTCGTAATAAAACATGAAACAAAATGGAATAACATAATAAGCCACCCACAAAGTAATACCCTACACTAACGAACCAAAGGTCCCCCACCCTCATACCCTCCTACTAGGAGCTCCAACCTATGGACATAGCTCTAAGCCTACTAGCCCGGCAACCCCACAGCTCTCCTAACTATTGACTACGACCCACCTACACGCACTAGCCTCCTAACCTAATTCGCGTCCTCCATACCTTCCTATATAGGGTCATGTCCTTAGTAAGCTGTAACTGCTCTATGTCACATCTAATCACCTCTCTCTAGTATTTTTTTGTCCTACCCCTACCCCTCCTAAAACCATCGAAAGCTAGCCTCTCATATCTACGAACTGGGACATCTGTGCCCCTCCTCATCACATGCCCAAACTATCTCAACAGAACTTCTCGCATCTTGTCCTCCACAGAAGCCACTCCCACCTTCTCCGGATAGTCTCATTCCAAATGTTATCATCCCTAGTAAGCCCACACATCCAACACAACATCTTCATTTTCGCCACCTTTAATTTTTGAATGTGGGAGTTCTTGACTGGTTAACACTCTGCTCCATACAGCATGACCGGACATACAACCACTCTGTAGAATTTGCACTTTTAAGCTTAGGCGACACCTTCTTATCACACAACACTCCCGAAGCAAGCCTCCACTTCAACCATCCTGCCCAATACGATGGCAGACATCCTCATCAATTTCTCCATTTCCCTAAATCATGGACCCAAGATACTTAAAACTATCCCTTTTACAAACAACCTAGGAATCTAACCTTACTACCACTTCGTTCTCCTACCTCAAGTCATTAAGCTTGCATTCCATATACTCTGTCTTGCCCCTACTAAACCTGACCCTTTAGACTCAAGGGTTTGGCTTCAAACCTCCAATTTATCATTCACCCCCTCCCATGTCTCATCAACAAAACTACATTATCCGCAAAAATCATACACCAAGACATCTTTCTTTGAATACGCCGCATCAACATATCCATTACCAACGCAAACAAAAAAAGATAAAAGTCGATCCTTGATGCAACTCTGTCAAGATAGGAAAATTCTCTGAATCTCTTTCTGCCATCCTCAATTGAGTCTTTGCTCCATCATACATTTCCTTAATCGATCTGATGTATGCCAACGGGACCCCACTCACCTCCAAGCATCTCCAAAGAACCTCTCTAGGAACTTTGTCGTATGTCTTCTCCAGGTCGATTAACACTATATATAAGTCCTTATTCATTTTCCTATACTGCTTCACTAGCATCTGTACCGGGTAAATTGCCTCTGTCATCAAGCGATCGGGCATAAATTCAAACTGATTCTCTGAAATAGACACTATCCTCCTCAACCTCCGCTCGAACACTCTTTCTAAATATTCATTGTGTGACTTAATAACTTAATACCCCTATAGTTGTTGCAACTCTGGATGTCACCCTTGTTCTTATATAAAGGAATCATAGTACTCCATATCCAAGCCTAAAAAATTTTTGCAGTCTTGAAAATATTGTTAAATAATTCAGTCAACCAACTTAAACTAGCCCTGCCAGTAAATTTCCAAAAATCCAATGAAATCTCGTTATGCTCCGTCACCGTATCCCTTCACATTCTGTGAATAACCTCTATGACCTTCTCCACCTTAAAACGTCTATAGTAATTGAAGTCATTACACTCGATCCTCTGAGTGCTCTAGCTCTCTAACATAATGTATCTGTCACCTTTATCATTCAAGATTCAATGAAAATACGACTGTCATCTTCTCTAAATGTGAACATCCTTCACCAGCACTCTACCATCCCCTCCTTAATCCACTCCCTTGATTGAGGTCATGAAACTTCCTCTCTCTAGCCTTAGTAAGCCTATATAACCTTTTTTCATCTTTCTCCTATAACCTCGCATACAAGCTCTCAAATATTGTCGTCTTAGTAGTTGTAACTACTAACTTAGCCTTCTTTCTACCTAATTTAGACTCCTTTCTATTTACCCATTTCTCTTCTTCATCCTTACTCTCAACCAACTTAGCATACGCCCTCTTCTTAGTCTTTATTTTTTCTTAACTTCTTCATTCCACCACCAGTCCTCCCGATGTTTTCCAGCCCAACCCTTTGAGACACCCAACACCTCTCTAGCAGTCTCCTTGATGCATCTAGTAGCCCTATCTCACATACCATCTACTTCTCCCTACACTCCAACACCCTCATTCTCACTACCTTCTCTCTTATCTCCAGTGCATTCACCAACATCAAACCACCCCACTTTATTTTGGGCCGACCTTCTCTGCCTTTTCTCTTCTTATCCTTCTTTATGCCCAAATCCATCACCAGAAGCCTATGTTGGGTTGAAAGATTCTCACTCGAAATAACCTTGCTATCCTTACACAGTGCCCTATCCCCCTTCCTAAGTAGTAAAAAGTCAATTTGCAACATAGCTGCCGCATTTTGAAAGGTAATCAAGTGATCCTCCTTCTTCATAAAACTCAAATTCACCACCACCATCACAAAGGCACTCGCAAAATCCAACAGAGTTGCTCCCTCTTCATTCCTCTCCCCAAAACCGAAACAACCATGCATATCGTCATAGCCTTTCGATAACACCCTGATGTTCCCATTGAAATCTCCTACTACAACAATCTTCTCAGTACTAGGCACGCCTCTCACCACCTCGCCCAAAGCCTCCCAAAACCGCCCCTTCTCCTTCTCATCCAAGCCCACCTACTACGTATAAACACTACACATATTTTTTAGAACATACTTTCTCTATTCCTAAATAAGTGCTCTTTTTAGGTTGAGCACATTCTTTAATAAATTACTATTTTTAGAAAATGAAAGGTAATTTAATCAATTTATCTTTAATTATTAAATTTATCTCTTTTCAAGTTGACAATGATTATATTTATGTAAATACGGGTAAATTTGAAAGAACATGATCAATCTATTCTTAAAAACTTAAACAAACACTTATTTATAGCAAAATTAAGCAAAAAAAAAGCATTTATTTAGAAACAGAGAAAATACTTTCTAATTTTTTAATGAGTGATTGAGGGAATAAGAGAGGATTTTGGAGTTCTAACTTCTACCGACCATGAAGTCTTTTGATCCTCAACTAAGATATGAAATCTACACAGATTAGTTTTGATTACAGTTTAAAATAGATTGAAGCATAACTAGTTTTCATTATAAACCCTTGTGCTATTTTACGGTGGATTTCCTACAGAATGAGCATACAGATTAAAGGGAGTAGTATTTAGCATCAAGTTGAGTATGTGTCCTAGTGAACATGCCCCAGAACTACGAGTCAATGTAGGTACAGATTTAGATTATTCCCATTTATATAGATGCAGATACAGATTATGATCACTCAACTTAGATTATACTTCTTGGCAAGAGTATGACACCTCTCCTCAATGTGAGGTTCCTCTTAGGTAAACTAGATGTTGGACACCATGATAGCTCATATGGTGTATGTCGATTAGAAGAACATCCCTAAGTCTTAAAGCAGAATAACAGAACCACTTTTAGAAACTAAGTGTAAAGGCTCACAAACTTACTCAGATATTGTCTTGCTTAAGACCTCAGTTATAGGATTTTAGCTTTTAGTTTTCATATGATAAAGGTGAGTCCTTTCTACACTTAGCTTGTATGATTTGATAGTATACTTAACTTTAGTCCTATTTATCCTACAAACAGAAAGAGTAATAGCACAACTTTTAGAACTAAGTGTAATGGCTCACAAAGACTGCCTTTATCCTTTATTACAATATATTTATATTTTGCAGCTTTTACATTATTCAAGCCAATATGATTCATTTACGCTCATCATGCATAATTTACAAGTTACATGTACTTTCAGATACTGTCTTACAAATGCATTCACCCCCATATGCTTAGTATATTCCAAAAGTACTAATACACATATATGTCTTTGTGCTGCATTTTTTAATAATGTAGGTTCAGGTGCTCAGTTCTAACACGTGGTTGACCACGACATTCCTATCTACATTCTGACAGGTGGTGAGTCCTCATAGTTTGGGGATCCAGTTATTCATATTTCTAGATCTATAGACTAGCTTATTCAGTTGCTTTCAGTCAGTTTGAGCTAGCTGGGGTCTGTACCAGTGACTCTCTAGTTAGTAGTGTTAGAGGCTTGTCCGACTATTAGATACATTTCATACTTACAATGTTGGTTGTTCATATTCCTAGTTCAATACTTTTAGAAATCATGTTCATTTAAGTTCAGTCCAGTTCAAGTGCTAGATTCAGTATTTCAGGGTTTTGCATGCTTAGATTTCCTTTATTTTGAGTTTCAAAATGAGTAACAAGCTTACAGGGTCAGCTCGGGACTACTTGTAGTTCGGAGGACCATGTGACGTGTTCGAACCCCTTTTTGGGGCATTACACTAGGACAAGGATGTACTTAGAAGCCTTACTTGGTTAATACGTAAGATGATAGCTTAAAAATCTTAATTGAATTATTACATCCCCACTCAACAATGTAGTTGTAATGTTCAAATTGGGTAAACAGTTAGAGGTCAGAAGACCATGATCATGCAATTAACGCTACGAATCAACAACCAAGATAAGCAAGTTAATGAATGAAGTTCAATAATGTAATATGATTGTTCAAAGTGTTTTAACCCTGGATTTTTCTCCTATTGATTGTCTCAAGATCTTTACTTTACGCATTTTTTACTTTACTTGCAATTTACAATATTCAAACCTATATTTGGTCATGTTTGTATCAATTGAATCTTAATTATTAACTAGAATAATATCATTGTTGAATCAAGTCCCTGTGGGATCGATGCTTGGCTTTCTTTAAGGCCACTTTACTACTTGGTAGACCACGTACACTTTTGTGTGTGTGTGTGTGCTTGGGCACTATTATTGGTATTGTATTCCTCCTGACCCGAGTCATCAGTCAATCAATCTGAGTTGAAATAATTTATATTAGCTTATTATTTGAAATACCTAAATAATTTAGCTACAACTAGGGATGATTTGATAGGGTCAACTATATTGTATGATGTTGGTATTGCGCTCTTCCTGACCCTAGCTGTCAATCGATCATTCTGAGTTGAAATAATTTTTATTAGATTCTTATTTAAAATACCTAAATTGATTTAGCTATAACTATGGATGAGTTGATAGGGTCAACTATATTGCCTGATGTTGGTATTGCATTCTTCCTGACCCAAGTCATTAATCGATCAATCTGAGTTAAAATGATTCATATTAGCTTATTATTTGAAATACTTGAATTGATTTATCTACAACTAGGGATCAGTTGATAGGGTCTACTATATTGCATGATGTTGGTATTGCATTCCTCCTAACCTAAGTCGTCAATTGATCAATCTGAGTTGAAACGTTCATATTAGCTTATTATTTGAAATACCAAAATTGATTCAACTACAACAAGGGATGAGTTGATAGGGTCAAATATATTGCGTGATATAGGTATTTCGTTCCTCCTGATCCGAGTTGTCAATGAACCAGTCTGAGTTGAAATAATTCATATTAGTGTATTATTTGAAATACCTAAATTGATTTAGCTATAACTAGGGATGAGCAAATTAGTTGGACCAAATTAATATTTCCAAAATTTGTCATTCTTTTTCAAAATACAAATCAACTCATACAAATCATCCATTTGTGGAAAAAAATATTTTATTATTTCAAATCTCGAGTTCTCATTTTTTTCTTTCTCTCTCATACAGACAACGACTACTCAACATATTTCTCAATCCCTCACTACAAATTGATTTTCTTTCCATTTTTGACTACATAATTGCTATTTTCAACTTCATTCTTGCTTGTATCCATCATTTTCTCTATCTTCATAGGTAATAGAGTTTGAAAAGAGTTCTACATTTATTTTTTTCTAAAAATTAGGGATTTTTAGTTAATGATGAAAAGTCGACTTTTAGTTATATTATCTTTAAGAATGGGTTAACAATTTTGAGTTTTGATGCTAAAATCGTAGGAAGAACCCAAGAAAATCCTAGTTTTTATCGCAGTGTTCCGTTGACTGCAGTGTTATTGTTAGATGGTGTTTGTGGTATTGGTGGTGGTTGTTGATGGTAGTGTTGGTATAGGTGGCATTGGAGGTGGTGTTGGTATTAGTGGTGGTATTTGTGGCACTAGTGGTGGTAGTGGTAGTAGTCATGGTGGTATTGGTGGTATTTATGATGGATGTATTGGTGGCGGTGGTGTTGATGGTGTCAGTATTGGTAGTGTTTGTGGTGGATGTTGGTGGTGTCAATATTGGTGGTGTTTGTAATGTATTTCTTAAATTTATGCATACATTAATTGTAATCTATCTTTTATTTTTTTTGTTGTTTGTAGATAAAACATGTCTCCCAAGAGAAAAAAAAAGTGAATGTGGATCAACTTTTGACCACCTAACAAAAAAAGGCTAGAGTACAGATGGATTCGGAGGAGCTTTTAGAATAATCTTAGTCGGGAAAAGTGACATTGATGAAAGATATGAAAATAACATTGAGGAAGGTGGACAAGGGTCTATAAATGGTGATGAGGGAAATAAAAGTGAGGAGAAAGAAGAAAGTGAGAAAGAGGATGATGATCAACATGATGATAATTTATCATTAATGGGGCGTGAATTAATATCGAAATCCCAACATGAGGCTGTCAAAACTATTAGTATTGATAGGTTTCAAGTTGCGATGCTGATAGATGACCCTGCAGAACTAACTAGTGATCTTGTACTTAAATGCCAGTTGGAGAAACCTTTTGATAATTTAGGAATACTATGAAGAATGAAAACATACACAAACTTTTTAAGAAGAGCTGCTTTGGATACTTTCTTGAGCTGCCTAAGGACCACACTGATCTTTTCTAAATGAGCATGGTATATAGTATTCTCAAGTGCAGGATCAAGTACGTGGGGGATGATTCGAAGGAGAGAAGAAAATAGATGAATGAAATTCGGATCAACTACTGTGGCATGCCGGTTTTTTTGCTTGAAAGAGTTTTCCATTGTTACAGGTTTAAGATGCGATCGTTCAGAAGAACCTCTCATTACGGAAACACCCCATACAAGGTCCAAGGTAAGTAGGATAGCCAAACTACCACCATCAAATAGAGGGAAGACATTGTCCAAGCGACCACCCACCAAAACCAACAAACAAAAGGAAAAAATAGATGGGTTATTGGACATTGATGGATGTGGGTACAAAGGCAATATGTTGTTAAAGCATCTCAAGGATAAAACCATATCAAAGAAGTACAAGGAGCAATTGTTCTTAGTTTGGTTTGTCCATTCTTTTATATTGGCAAAAGATGTCAACAAAGTCATAAAAGATGGTTTGTTGAAGCTTGTTGAGGAGTTTGAGAAATTAAACAATTATCCCTGGGGATATGATTGCTACAAGTTGACTGTCAAATACCTATTGTCAAAGATATCCCCAAAGACGATCACATTATACAACTTTCTTTGGCTTTTATGGTAAAGTTATTCACTATTTGTTTACTCTTCCATTAAGTTATATTGAATAATTATTATGAATTTTTTTGATTGCTTCCTATTTATATTTTTGTAGGCTTGGGAATTTGAAGTCATTCCTTCCCTTCAAAATTAGGTTAAGGATTATCTGGATGAGGTTTCTCATCCAAGGATCTTTAGGTAGTTGGCTACAAAGATCAACACAAGAATTAAAGAGGCTAATCTCTTTAATCCCTTGGATGATGCATTAAGTCTTTCTTCAAGTAAAATAATTTGACTCAAACAAATATATTGAAACAGATATGACATCTGTTGTGATAGATGGGTCATTTGTTGCAACAGATTACCCATCTACTGTAACTGGTGCAACAGATAGATAATTTGTTGCAATAGACGATTCATATTTTACAATAGATTACCCATCTATTTCTTTGATTCTATGAACCTGACTCAATATATTACCCATCTACTATAAATTATACAACAGATGGGTAATCTGATGCAACATATATTTAGTTGTTTGCCACATATGAATCATCTGTTGTGACAGGAAGATCATTTGTTGTATAAGTTATCTGTGTTATCATGTAACCAACTGACTGCAAATTATTATATGGTTTAAATGTATCATTCTTTTTTATAGGTTGTACATCCATGGATCATACCTACTAAGCAGGAGTTGGGGATGACTTTTTTTTATTACTCTAGGTCTTGTTGATACAATTACAGACCCAGCGGTGGAGTTAATAAAGAAGGAATTGAATGGAGCAACAATCATAAGAAGAGCAGTTAGGCAAGATCAACCTAATGTTGAGGCTCTTTATGACCAACCTGCTGCAATAGATCCGGGTGCTGCTTCTGGAGGTGTTGCTGGTGGAGTTGTTGATGTTAGTGGCAGCCATGCTGATACTGATGCCAGTTGTGATGATGAGCATCTTGATGGTCAAGAAAAAATAAATATGTTTAAAAACATCCCTTTCATAGGTCCCTCTCACTCTTACACCGGTCCCTCCTACCGTTATAGTGGTCTCTTTCACCCCTCTTTACCTTATGTTCTCATTACAAATATGAAGAGTGCAAGGACAAATAGGATAAACTCTTTGAAAAAGTAGATTGTATCACTAAATTTGTCAAGGAACTAAAATTCAAGAGGGGTGTCATACCATCCAAGAAGATGAGGGAGCCATACATTCCTACAGTGGCCGTTAGGAGAAGAAAAGAGCTATTAGACAAATACTCTCCAATTAAAAACAAAAAAAAAGTGCAACTCCTCCCTCTCCAAAATTTGTTGAAGTTCAGGGGCCATTAAAGAAGGTGGACATATACGCAGAACATGGCGTAAAAAAGAAGAGTGATCTGCGATGGGCCAATAATGCCAATCAATGCACACAAGATTACACCATGCATACTTTTCCGCCCAAGACTGCAAGAATATGACAGATATGTATATGTGGTACATGGACAAGGTAAGTTTACTTTTTCTAATCTAGCCTTCTAATTTACTCCATGAAGAAGAAGCTACGTAACAAGTGTGTCATATATTACAACAACTGGGTATTCTGGTGCAACTGGTGGTGGTTCTGTTGCAACATATTACTCATCTGTTGCATAAGTTGCGTTAGATGGGTAATTTGTGAATAGATTTAGATAACCCTCTGCAACAAATGGACCATCCATTGTATCTTTCCACTATGTTTTCCTTGTTTACAATTACTAAACTATTTAAAAATTATCTTCTTTTATCACAGTATGTTGAAGAAATTCTCTGCCTCAGAGGGGAAGGCAATTAGCGTACCTAAAAGCTTATGATGTTGCCGATAGAATAATGGACCTCAACTTCTACAAAAATTTCAAGGATAGATACGATGAGCTCATTAAGTAAGCGTAAACTCCCAATGTCTCGGGATTTAATTCGTTAGTTTCTGGGTTCCAATGAAATGAAGAAATGATTAAGTATATTAGAGGAGAGAGGCTATATCCACACGACAAGAGCTGGACCAAGATAAAGAGAATTCTTTCAGTCATAAACGTGGACATCATATAATTTCTTGTTGTTGAGATACTACTCGAGAAGGAAAATATCAAGGTTTATGACAAAAACTTAACTGATGCAGCCACTGTTGAAGTTGTTCCCCAACTTATTAAGGCAGAGTAAATTGGTGGATCATTTTCTAGAAGAATTATTGATGAAGCAAACATGGGATTTTGAAGGTCGAAACAAGGATATGGACCTTCCAAAAAATGAAACCTTTGCCGCGTCTGAGTCGTGCGTTCTTGCACACATCGAATATTGACTTATCGACACAAAAATAGCCGAGCCAATGACCTTTCTGTACGACAACGCTGTGACAAACATGCAAGAGATCTGGGCTTATGGGTTACTAAATGGACGCTTAGAGCCTATGTATAAATAAGAAGATGTAGAAACACAAACACCATAACAATTTTTTATTTCAAGTCACTTCACTTTACCTGTAGTGGTATTTTTTTTTTGTCTAATGAAAGTTGAATTTTTTATAATGCAATAGACTGTCTATATATTTTAACTTCTATATATTATGACAAATAGTTTATCTGTTGCAATAGGTTAATCATCTGTTGCATTATGCTAATGTTTCTATTTAAGTCTATTTGCTGCAACAGTGGGAAGACTTGTTTGATAATTTTCAACAAATGACCTACATGTTGCAGCATATGTCTAAATTTGTTTGATATTTACCAATAGAAATGTCGTCTGTTGCAATAGATACCTTATCTGTTGCAATATTTGAATCTAGTATTCCATTTCAATTAATATGTTCAAATCTAAGGATAAAATAAAATTCATAGACAAAATAAAATAAATCAAAGCCTTCGGAAATTATATAAAATAAACCAATAAATAAATGAGATGTAAAAAAAAATTGTTATGGGTACAGATCTCAATAAGTAAATCAACAATTTAAGTTTTAATTCTAATAATTCCTAAGGAGAGGTGAGGTTATTACTTTGACTGACTCAAGATATAAGGATCTACTCAATATGGACAAGTTGTTCATCCGGTGCTATGATATTCAGCTTTGGTCGTTATGGATCTTTAATGTCTCTTGCATACGATTTCTGCGCTTTCGATTCTCCATATTTCCATGAAAAGAGGAGAATATTATCAATGTTGTTCAGCAGTAGATTCTACTGTGATATCCACCTAGAAAGCCAGAATTGTCAATGCTAATCACAGAGATACAAAAAAATAGAAAAGGATAACTCATCTGTTTTAGCAAATCAAATAGGTCTTCCTCCTGTTTTAAATTATCCCAAATAAATTATCTTTCTGTTATAATAGATGGATCATCTGTTGGGATAAATTAAAACATGAGGAAGACCTGTATGCTAATTTTCAACGGATGACCCATCTATTACAACATATGACTCATTTGTCTGGAAAAATTGAAATAGTAAAAAGTCTTGATTTAATATGTCCCAACAGATAACCATTTGTTGCAGCAGATAAGTCATCTGTTGGTACAAATAAAAATGGTACGTAGAGCTATTTGATTTGCTAAAATAGATGAGACATATGTTGCAACAGATATTGTATCTAATGCAATTGGTAAGTGAATTGTTGCAACAAATGTATATATTTGTTTGATAATTTGTAGCAGATGTTTCATCTGTTGAAACAAATATGTGTTTTCTTGTTAGTTGGAACAAATGATGTATATTGACCTTCTTCAGCTCATGTTTCTCTTTTGTGGCCCTTGTATATTGCTCAATAGTGCAACACACAGACAAAAGAGTTGTAATTTTGCTTTTTTGGATGTTTGATAATGCCTTGAAAATTAATTTTCTTCTCCTATTAGACTTAATCTCTAATAGAGTAGATGGATATAAAATCCTCTTTGATAGAATGACACCTCTATTAGATGTCAATTCTCTTGCAGAATAGTTAATGCATTAATAACATTAATCACTATATGTTTGGCCTTGCAAACTTGACATTTGCATGTAGAACATTCTCCAGGAGGGGAAAAATTTGTATAAACTGTATGATCATACTTATAATGGTTTGTTTTAAAAACTGTAAGAGGAGCATCATTATCCCCAACAGCAGTACCACTACCACCACCAACTCTATCACCCCTAACACTATCAATAATAACAAGCCCACCCTCCAAAATTATTTTTCTTGTGATGGTTGTTGCTCCAAACAATTTTATTTTTATTCTGTCAATGACCTTAGGATCTGATAAAGTTTGCACAGACCGTAAAGTAAGAAAAAATAACATCTTCAACTCTTGATTGGTCGGAACAACCGACGGATGCACAATCTAACATAAATCGGTACATATATTAGAATGATGATTAAATCATTCAAAAAAATCAGTAATTAAAAAAAATAATTAGAATTATACGTACTTCATCCTTCAACGGATTGAAGAGATCAGGAAATTTTGAATTTTTATTAGTTTTGGCCGACAACCATCTCAAGATTCTTGGACAGGAAACTTCTTCCCGATAGCTCACTTGTTGTCTCAAATAAGGAATGACTTCAAACGCCCAATACTATAAAATAATGCCAATAAATCAAAAGCATTATTGAATAAAAAATAAATTATATCATAATAAAAGAACTATTTACCATAAAAGCCCATGAAAAGGCATATAAGTTGACTATCTTTGGTGTTAATGGAGTCAAAAAATATTCGACAGCCATTTTGAAGCTTTGATAACCCTAAGGATAGTTGTTAAATGCCTCAAGATCCTTGGAGAGCTTTATTAAATTAAGTGGTATGTTATTTTTAATGTCTCTCGCCCAAACAATATTATATACTAACTAAACCAAGCATAATGATTTCTTGTGCTTCTTTGAAAGTCTTTATCTTTCAACGCTTTTATCAAATTTTTATTTTTGAAGCATGGACCAATAAGGGACACCAAGTCTTCACGATCACTTGACTTTTATTTGCCTTTTTGAGTTACGGTATGATTTTTTGGGTTATAATAGGTATAACTTGAGAAGGAGAAGAAGAATAACAATTTAGTCCAATAACTATGGAAAAATCCTTCTAACCAAAAGAAACAAACATGCCACAATAATTCATCCATACCTCATCCATCTTATTTTTGTTTTCATACATAAATCTACGCTTGAGAAGATCATATATCATTTATATTTGGAAACGAGCATTGTTGTCCTCCAGCAAATTAAGATATTGCCCAAAGTAGCTTTCCCTGAAATAAACATCCAATTTTTATTCTCGAAGTATTTTTCTAAAGGCGTCGAAAGATTTTCTCATAGCTGACTTAACCATGAAATCACCCATTAAATCTATGGTTCCATCGCTGCAACACCCTGAGTTTGTACCCCGGATGCTACACGATGCTCATAATCCTGAAGGACCACAAGTTAACCCATGACTGGTACCTGCTACAATAATTGAATAATAATACTATAAATCTACGAAAACTAGGAAAAAACTAGCCATAAGGTTCAAACCTATAAATAAATACTGAATACAATATATCATTACTAAAAATGAATATCGGTCTAAAAATACTCTAGCCTTAAAAGCCTCTACTGTCTGAAAGTGGAGTTGATGGGACAAGTCCCCAACTAACTCCAACTATTGAAATAATGAAGTAATAATCATTTTCTTGAACTATGAGGACTCACCACTACTCTGCCTGCTGAGAATCTAAACTGCTAAGTATGGTCGGGAGCCTTGCGTCTAAACTTATGATGTAAAACACCATAGCATAAAAGAAAAGTATGTGTCAGTACTTTAAATAAAATGGTATGCTAAGTGAGGTAGGCTGATATACATGGGTTCATATGCATGAACAATACTGACTGAGTGACATGAGTATGAATGAATGCGAGTACATGCATGGATACATAAACTGTAACTGAGATCATGATAACACTAGATACTGAGTCTGACTACTGATTAATTGATATATGAGTCTACTAATACTGTATTACTGATAACTAAGTGGCTGTATCTGACAGTCTTGATTCTGTAGAACTATGCTGAGTTCCATATTGAGTTGAGTGACTGTGTCTGATAATCTTGATATCTGTAGAACTGAATTGAGTTCTATACTGAGACTAGAACTGAAACTGAGACTGTGTGAGGTAATCATCTAATCTACATGCCCCTCTCTGAACTGATTGGTGTCCAACCTGTAACCCCATATGGAAGGGTGTCAGTATCGTGCCACGGGTAAAGACAAGCTGAAGAGTCACCCTTAATTTGGCAGGTGCTCTGAATGAGAATGGTGGTACCCTCAACTGGTAGGTTAAAATACATCGTCAACCCTAAGCTAGAAGGTTGATGTCTTAACCTACCTAGCTAAATAGTTCTAGAACACAAGGACTGCTTCTAAGGATCACACCCTCTACTGGCAGGTGAGTCCCTATCCTTGGGTTCACTTGATGCTAAATTCTACTCTCAACTGAATAGACATTGAACTAAATTCTAAACTGTACTAGATTAAATTGAATTGTATAACTGAATTGATCTGATTTTACTGGGCTGGACTGATACTGAGTTTACTAAGTTTTCTTGAGTTCTATAACTGACTGAATTCTATTGATTGTGACATGACTGATGCTATTCTGAGACTGACCATGGCTCTAGGTAAACAACTAAATTGTCGGGTATTAATACCCTCAGGACTCGATAGCATTAATTATAAGACATGGCACAAACTTAAAATATGATAACTAGCTACTTGGTCATCATTCATTCATTGGGATATTTTAGTAAACACTTGCATAACATAAACTTGTATACATCCTAACAGGATATGATTTCACTATTCAACTCACATGAACAATTCACCAAACACTTGGAGGGCATAATATATGCACATAATACTAAATAACATGTGAGCAACACAATTTCAAATACCAAATCCACAATTTGGAGGCTTAAACATGTGTAATGCCCCAAAAATCTATCCCGAGACATCATACGGTGCTTAGGACCATAAGTGATCTCAAGATAACCCTTATAATGGCATACTATTAAGAAACTGATTAAATATGAATAAATAACTGAGTTTACTATGCGAAAACATAGAGAAATGCTGAAATCTATAATACAGAATACAGATACAACTTTTACATTCTAATAAAGTCTAAAAAAATTGACTGAAATTACAATACTGACTCTAACTGACATCTGTGAAGCCTCTACTATACTGACTATAAATAGTTGGGAAGCTAATCCAACTATCGTTAATCAATACATATGAATAAGAAAAGACACAACATAAATAAATTTTACTGAAGTCCCCGAAGTAGGAGGACTCATCACCTTGCTGTCTGGAATCTGCAACTGTCCGAGTCTGAATATGCCTACTAAATCTTGTACCTACATTATGAGGCAATGTATCACATGGACATATATGTGGATCAATACTTTGAGTATGTACTGAGTATATGGGGGTGAAATGCAATGAGTAAAACAATATCTCATAATCATCATTTATAAAATCATGCATGATAAATGTAAATGAATCACATAGCTTGAGTAATCTGAAATCTAAAACTCAGAAAACATGAATAGTAAAGCATGTATAATAAATCTTATGTCATGAAACTTATTTCTAAAATCTGTATTCTCTTCGTGTTCTCAAATCTTGTAAGCTAGATGAAATCTGGACTCATTCCGTATAGAAAATACTTTATCTCAAAACTTTAAACAATTAAACTATTTCAAGAGTGGAGGACATCTTTTGAGAGGTTCTTCTAACCGACATAAACCATGTGATCATTCTTCATGGAGTCCAACATCTTACCCATGTTGGGAAGAGCTATTCTACCCTTTACATCGGAATAGAACCTTAGCTTAAGTGATCACTATCTTAGTCATCCACATAGAAGTGGGAATAATCTTAATCCTATGGTGGTACATAGTTATGGGGCATGAGACCTTGAAATCATACCCAACTCGGTGCTAAATACTACTCCCATACTTATTTCTCAGAACTTTTGGTAAATCCACCATAAAATAGTATAAGGGCTTATAGTTAAAACCAATTATGCTTCTTTTTGCTTTAAATCATGAACTATATGAATAATGTGGATTCCTTATCTTAGCTTAGGATCAAAAGATCAAATCTTGCTAAAAATATAAGCTTCTTGAAATATCAAAACTCAATCTTAGGACTTAAAGTCCATGCTTCAAACTCATGTCAAAACATTATAATAATCATTCTTATCAATGAACTCGATAATAATTTAACTCAAAATCTGAAAATTTCTACGATAGGTATGAAAATATGAGAATAGACATGAAATTTATCTTTAAAATATCTCAAAACTCATAATCTTGTAAATAGTAGTAATGGGTATGAATTCCAATTTAGAGTTCATGTATAAGCACTCAAATTCATAGAAAAACATCATGCTTAACATGCTTCATGAAAATACTTCAATACCATTAAAATAATAAGATCAAGAATCTCAATATCATGCTTAAACTTAATTGAAAAAATCTGGAAAATCACATTAGATGCATAAATCGGCCATAACTCCTTTTATATAAGAAATTAGAGGGCCTACTATATATCAAATGAAATCTCTTTGATATAGCTTTCCAAAGATACCAATTTCGCTAAATTTCGATAACCGAGTCAAAAGTTATGCCATGTGAGAAAGTAAGGGGTCGTGATAGCCCCACGACACGGGGCCTACTTAACCTAACTAGGGGTCACGTCACGAGGGATACTTAAACTGACTAGGGGTCATAACGCGAGGGTCATTTACGCACAGTTTCATCTTCCTAAGGGTCAAGGGGCACATTGGTCCTTTTCTACCCTTATATATATACTCAAAAACACCGGATTTAACCCATTTTTACACCAAAATATACCCATTCTTCTCAAAATCCTCTCAAGAACACATTAGGATTTTTCATAGAAGATTCAAGTTCAAGAAATTCTCTCCATCAATCTTCGTAGATTCATGAACTAAGGTATGTTAAGTATTGATTCTTGGATTCCTTTCATCCAGGAAGCTCAAGAACCCTTTTTCTAATTATGAAATTATGATGTTTATGATGTGGGTTGTTTATAATCATGTTGTTGATGTTGTATGATTCCCAAGTTGGAATCTTTATGTGAATCTATGAAACTATGTTTGCATATGAGAGGAAATCCATGAATTGAGTTGATTATGATGTGTTAATTGAGGAATTATGCCTATGCCCTAATTGGTGCTTGCAAGGTAGTTGATAAAAGGTCTAAGAGCCTAGAATTTATGCATAACAGCTAAAGTATGACCTACATGATAAATGCATACTACTCTCTCATGCTTAATGGTTCCCATGTTATTGTTGTGCCATGCATATGTTGATAGAATGCTCATTATGTTAAAGTATGGAATTATGCTATGAGTGTTTGCATTCTTATTCATGAACAAAACTATGATAATGTAATATCCTAGGAAATTTTTCGTTGAAATTTTGTGCGTAAACGTGTTGGGTTCTATCTTCTAGAATGAATTATAAATTTTCAGTGCGGAATGTCTTAGATTATGACCCACCATTGTGTAGAGTATCGAATAATATTTCCATAGATATGTGGATCATCCAAAACGGACACCTGAGCGACGAGTTATGAACATTCCGATCGAACCGTGAATAGTAGTGAACAGTAAAACATGCAGGAAAAAGTACTGAGGCCTAACGTATTTTTGCTCCAAATTTAAATGATCATAACTCCTTATACACAATGATCTGGATGATATACTATATATCAACAAAAAGATCTGCGAGTCCTCTTTCCAATGAAATTGGTTTCATCAAATTTATCTATCGGAGCAAAAAGTTATGGTCGATCTACTTTAGCTTATCAAAGCAAATTTTTGGGTCAACTTCAAATGAGCATTACTCCTCGTACACAATGATCTGGGTGATATACTATATATAAACAGAAATATATGAGAGTCCTCTTTCTAATGAAATTGGTTTCATCCAATTTGGATATCGGAGTAAAACGTTATGGTTGATCTACTTCAGACTATCAAAACAGTCCACCAAAGGACAGATTCAAGAATTATTTGATTTTTAGGGGCGTTTTGGTCATTCCGCCTCACCCAAAATCCGTCAAAACCCTATATTAAAGCCTATTAGAAGAATTATATGTTATATTTCATCAAATTTCCTCAAAAATAAAACCCTAACCTCCTACATCCAACTTTAAGAACCTCCAAAGTTCACCATTAATTCTACAAATTTATTCAAGATTCCAAGTTCCTAGTTCAAGAACCTCCAAAGTTCACCATTAATTCTACAAATTTATT
>NC_061113.1:14659866-14663954 GCF_002878395.1 Capsicum annuum | reverse complement strand
CAAGAACTCTCTTTTGTTCTTGTGCCCAAAAGTAATTTTCTTTACAAAGGCATGATTTTTATTTGATTTTTTTACAAATTTGAAGCATGAACCCATATCTTATGATGATTATTATGAAATCTTAATGTTTATGATTTTGAAAGATGAATTTACAAGTGTGGAGATATAAAGCATGAATCTTGAATGATATTTATCATGATTTTGATATTTGGGTCGTGAATCCCCATTGGAAATTGTGTTTTTTTTGAGAAAGTGTGTGTTATAAGCACGTTGATGTTCAATATTTGAGATATTTTGAATGATTTTACCTTTTGGTCTTAATGGAGTTGTTTTGAACTCGAGTGTAAAAGAAATCCACAACGTGGTTGATTTTGATAGATGGGAAGCATGATGGCTCCCGATGTATATTTATATATTATTGAAATTTTTTTGTTGTGGATTGTGTTTGAAATGATCTGAGCTAAGTTTGGGAGAAATCTTTAGCACCAAGTGGGAGGTATAAAGTGATCTTACTTCCTTATAAATACGTGCCCCCGTAGGAGTGAGCATGAGACTAATTTATATAGTGATCACTAGTTTTTGTGGATTTGATATCGATAGTCCGACTTCGATGGCAAGGATAGGAAGGCTCTCCCCAACGTGGGTTGTACGTTGGACTCCATGCACCTCACATGGTTTATGTCGGTTATAGGATCTCCCAGTGTGTGTGTGTTTCCTTGTGTCTATGGTGAATGGTGAAGTAATTTGAAAGTGGAATTGTGAAAGTTATTCTTTCGAAAGATTTAAATGATATTTAGATTATGAGAATTGATATTCTTGATGAACTGAAAGTGATTGACAAATTATATGATGACTCACATGTGTTATGATACTTATTTCATCCTCTCATGATTATGATGATTTTCTTCGGGCTATGTGAGTCTTTCATACATCCTGCATATTCTTATAAATATTTATGATGATGATGTTTATAAAACTGCATACACCCCCATATACTCGGTTCCTTTCCATGGTACTGACCCACATCTTTGGATGTGGGCTGCATTTTCTTAGAATGTAGGTTCAGATGCTCAGTACCAGCTTTGACAGTGATTCTTCGGGCATGCTGTTCTACAGCCTCTATTGTGGTGAGTCTTCATGTTTTGAGGACGTGATGTCTGATGTTGGTTTCACGGAATTATTTAAATTAGATAACTGAGTATGAGTCAGTTGGGGCATGTCTCAATGGCTCGCTGGTTTTATTGATTTTTTTAGAGGCTTGTCAAACTAGTATAGATGTTGGGAGTTGACTAATAAGTCGTATTTTGTTATCTTTATGAAATTATTTTATTCTTCGATGATGATTACTCTATTGATATTTGAGGGTTATTTATGGAAACCCCGTTGATTTGTGTTGAACTGAATGAAAATGACTCAAAGGGTTAGCTTGGGGATACTCGTAGCCTCAAGCACCGTGTGATGCTCTGGGACCCTTTTCCAGGGCTTTACAAACTTGGTATCAGAGCCTAAGGTTATAAGGTGTACTAGGGAGTCTGACAGGCCGCGTTAAGTAGAGTCTTGATCATCGGTGTGTAGCGCACCATATCTATGAGCAAGAGGTTACAAGACATTTTAGGAAAAAGTGTGATTCTTTTTTCTGAAGTATATCGTTCTTAAAGTGTCTCTCTCTGCTATTGATTCGTGCTCTCCTCTTTCAGAAATATGCCTCTATTAATTGTCGGACTTGAGTGGTCAAGTTTCAGTTTCTGGGTGCATCCGTGTTTGAGTGGTTTGGGAATTTTGTGTCACCCAAGAGTCATTTTATCTCTTACCTCAAAGCTAGAAAGCTTATTTCCAAGGGGTGTATTTACCATTTGGTTAGAGTCAAAGATACTAAGTCTGAAACTCCAATTCTCCAGTCTGTTAACGTTGTCAATGAGTTTTTTTATGTCTTTTTGGATGTTCTCCCAGGGATACCTCCTGATAGAGAGATAGAGTTCGAGATTGATCTTCTTCCCGATACTCAGCCCATTTCTATTTCTCCTTACCGTATGGCCCCTGCAGAACTTAAGGAGTTGAAAGAGCAACTCAAAGATCTACTAGATAAGGGTTTCATAAGGCCCAGTGTTTCTCCTTGGGGTGCTCCTATATTGTTTGTGAGAAAGAAAGATGGCTCTTTGCATATGTGCATTGATTACCACCAATTGAATAAAGTCACCATAAAAAATAAGTACCCCCTTCTGAGAATAGATGATTTGTTTGACTAATTACAAGGTGCAAGATATTTCTCAAAGATAGACCTTCATTTTGGCTATCATCAACTCAAAGTTAAGGAGTGTAACATCCCAAAAAGCGCTTTCCAAACTCGTTATGGCCATTTTGAGTTTCTTGTTATGTCTTTCGGGTTAACTAATGCCCCAGCAGCTTTCATATGCCTCATGAATCAAGTGTTCAGACCATATCTAGATATGGTTCTCATAGTGTTCAAAGATGATATAATGATGTACTCCCTTAGTGAGGATGAACATTCTAATCATCTCCGAACTGTTTTGCAACCCCTTAGAGATCACAAGTTATTTGCCAAGTTCAATAAGTGTGAGTTTTGGCTAAGGTCAATTGCTTTTTTGGGTCATATCATTTCTTTCGAGGGTATTAGAGTTAATCCCCGAAAGACCGAAGCTATTAGAAATTGGTCTAGACCTATTTCTCCGACTGATATCCAAAGTTTCTTGGGTTTAGCTAGCTATTACCGCCATTTTGTGGAGGGTTTTTCCTCTATAGCATCTCTTATAACTCGGTTGACCCAAAAGAAAGTAAAGTTCTTATGGTCCGAATCTTGTGACAAGAGTTTTCAGGAGTTGAAGACTCGACTCACTTTAGCCCCTGTTTTGACTTTGCCTGATGGTGTTGATGGTTTTTTGGTGTACTGTAATGCTTCGAGAGTTGGGTTGGGTTGCATATTGATGCAGAAGGGTAAGGTGATAGATTATACTTCTAGACAGTTGAAACCCCATGAGAAAAATTACCCCACCCATGACCTTGAGTTGGCTGCTGTTGTGTTTGCTTTGAAAATCTGGAGACACTATTTGTTTGGTGTTCATGTTGATGTTTTCACTGATCATAAGAGTCTGCAGTATGTGTTTACCCAGAGAGAATTGAATCTTAGGCAGAGACGATGGTTAGAATTATTAAAGGACTATGATATGAGTGTGCTGTACCATCCGGGCAAGGC
This sequence comes from Capsicum annuum, assembly GCF_002878395.1. NCBI lineage: Eukaryota > Viridiplantae > Streptophyta > Magnoliopsida > Solanales > Solanaceae > Capsicum > Capsicum annuum. The sequence goes on along the minus strand of NC_061113.1, from coordinate 14,660,743 downwards.
CAATGTTGTGGCGGATGCCCTAAGTAGAGTGTCCATGGGTAGTGTTTCGCATGTGGTAGAAGGTAAGAAAGAGTTGGCTCGTGATGTACATCATTTGGCTAAATTAGGGGTTAGGTTTTTTGACTCTGCTGAAGGTAGTATGGGGTTCAGAGTAATTTCGAATCCTCCTTGGTTTCGGAAGTAAAGGAAAAGCAATACTTAGATGCTAGTTTAGTCAGACTGAAGGAGTCAGTCAAGGACCAAAAAGTAGAGGTTTTCTCCCAAGGAGGAGATGGTGTGTTGAGATTGCAGGGTAGATTGTATGTCCCGAATGTTGATTATCTGAGACAAAGGATTATGGCTGAAGCGCATGGGGCGCGATATTCTATTCATCCTGGTGCCACCAAGATGTATCGAGACTTGCGGGAAATCTATTGGTGGAGTGGCATGAAGAAAGATATAACAGCGTTTGTAGCTAAGTGTGCAATATTCCAACAGGTTAAGGTTAAACACCATAGACCTGGTGGTATGATGTAAGAGTTTAGTATTCCCACCTGTAAGTGGGAAGAGATAAATATGAACTTCGTGATTGGTTTACCTCCTCCCCGACACCATCATGATTCCATTTGGGTTATGGTTGACAGGTTGACTAAGTCTGCTTATTTCTTGCCTGTTCATACTTCATATACTGCTGAGGATTACGCTAGATTATATATCCGAGAGCTAGTCAGACTGCACGGAGTTCCCTTGTCTATCATTTCGAAAAGGGGTACTCAGTTCACTTCGCAATTTTGGAAAGTTTTTCAGAAGGGTCTTGGTACCCAAGTGCTTTTGAGTTCTGCTTTTCATCCGCAAACTGATGGTCAGGCTGAGCGGACCATCCAGACCTTAGAGGATA
>NC_061113.1:14659321-14659766 GCF_002878395.1 Capsicum annuum | reverse complement strand
AAAGCACTTGGGTACCAAGTGCTTTTGAGTTCTGCTTTTCATCCGCAAACTGATGGTCAGGCTGAGCGGACCATCCAGACCTTAGAGGATATGTTGAGAGCTTGTACACTTGACTTTAAGGGAAGTTGGGATGATCACTTACCGTTGATAGATTTTGCTTACAATAACAGTTTACACTCTAGTATTGGCATGGCTCCATTTGAAGCTTTATATGGGAGGAAGTCTAGATCACCCATAGGTTGGTTCGAGGTGGGTGAAGCGGCTATGAGTGGTCCTGATTCGGTATTTGAGGCTATGAAAGAAGTTAAGTTGATTAGGGAAAGGTTGAAAACTGCGCAGAGTCATCAAAAGTCATATGCGGATGTTAGAAGGAGAGACCTTAAGTTTGAAGTTGGTGACCTAGTGTATCTGAAAATTTCACCCATGAGGGGGGTGAAGAGATTCC
>NC_061113.1:14602693-14656321 GCF_002878395.1 Capsicum annuum | reverse complement strand
GATTTTCTTAGAGGCTTGTCAGACTAGTATAGATGTTGGGAGTTGACTAATAAGTCGTATTTTGTTATCTTTCTAAAATTCTTTTATTCTTGGATGATGATTACTATGTTGATATTTGAGAGTTATTTATGGAAACCCCGTTGATTTGTGTTGAACTGAATGAAAATGGCTCAAAGGGTTAGTTTGGGGATACTCGTAGCCTCAAGCACCGTGTGATGCTTCGGGACCCATTTTTTGGGGCGTTACAGATAACCATGTGTAGTATGAAATCCCCTGTTATTCCTATAATCAAGAAGTGTCATGTGTGTTAGTTTCCTTCTATCGAGTCCTGGAGGTACTTGTACTCGAAAATATAGTTGTGTGCCTAGAGCCATGTCATGTAATCACGATACTCTTAGTGAAGCCATGATCTATTGAATTGAGTCAGTAATATGACTCAGGAAAACTGAGAAATCTCCGTAACCGTAGTAGTCCCAGAAATCTCTATAATCTCAATACTCTCAGTCAATCATCAGAGCTCAAAAATGTTTCCGTCAGTCAATAGAACTCAGTAAACTCAGTTTAGCTCCACTAAACAATACCACTAGTATCCGTTCAGTTAATCAGTTCAGTTTAGTTAATCAGTTCAATTTAGCTAATCAGTTCAGCTTAATTAATCAATTTAGTGTCTTTCATATGGGAGTAAGATTCAGCACTGAGTGAGCCTATGGATGGGGACTCACCCACTAGATAGGATTGAGATCCCTATAAGCAATCCCTAAGTTCTAGAAATATGTAGCCATCATAGATTTGAGATATCACCCATTAGGTAGGACTGACATACCCGTTAGCACATTTAAATGTATAGGACTGATCCCAAGAGTCACCCACGAGATTAGGACTGACTCCACAGTAGATGTCTTTACTAGTGGTGCGGTACTGACACCCTTCCAACTAGGGTTATAGGTTGGACCCCAAACTATCTAGAAAGAGGCATGTCGGTTAAATGAATACATCCCACAGTTTTAGTTACAGAATCAAGACTGTCAGATACGGTCAATTCAGCTTAGTAGTATAGATTCAAGACTGTCAGATACAATCAATCCTAATCATTATGAATAGATGTTGGGATCATCCATTTTATAAGACTGATCTCAACTATGGTCAATCAGTATCAGCATAATCAGATTCAGAGATCACCCGCTAGGTAGGACTGATCTCAAACTAAGTCAAATCATCTTTATTATTATTATACTCAGAGATCACCCGTGAGGAAGGACTGATCTCAGATTCAATTACTCTATTCAAAATAAAACTCAGATAGTTCTATCAGAACTTAGACTATCAGATACAGTCACTCAGTATCAGTTACATTAGTTATGTCAATCATCACAGTTATATCAGTTATATCAGTCATCATATCTCACATTATCAGTATTTAGTTTTAGGATTGTTAGACAGTCAATCATACCAGTTCTTCATAATTCAAACTATCAGAAATAGTCATTTATCTATTCAGTAATGCAGTATCAGTTCCTTACGTATTAGTGACTTGCATATCAATAGCAGCGAACTCAGTCATTCAGTATCTCAGTATCAGTAAACTCATGTTGTCAGCTTTCAGACTCAGTAGTCAGAACTCAGTGTTCAGTCCTATCACGATGTTAGTTACAGTTTTGTATGCATGCATGTATTCTCATGTTTATGTTAGTCAGTCAGTTAGTATTGTTCTTGCATATGAACCTATTGCATTCAGCCTACCTCACTTGTATACTCGTACATTTAAAGTACTGACGTATTTGTGCTATGGTGTCTTATACCATAGGTTTAGAAGCACGAGATCCAGAGCATCAGTAGCATTCCAGGTTTCAACAAATAGAGTTAGCAGTGAGTCCTCATCATTTAAGGATGATATTATTTGAATATTTTATTCTTTCAATTTTTAGTTTATTGCAGTAGATGGAGTTAGTTGGGGACATATCCCATCAACTCCTTATTCAGACAGTTTAAAGGCTTTCAGACTATAGCATGTCAGACAGTTATTTCAGATTTGTTTTGGTATTGTATACCATAATTTTAGTTATGTATTAGTATTGAACCTTATGGATTTTTAGTTTATGTTTCCGCATTTATAGTCTTTTATACATTATATAGGTACAGATATCAGTCATGGGTTAGTTTGTGATCCTTCGGGGTCATGAGCACCATGTAGCATTTTAGGTACTAGATTTGGGGCATTACAAACATGGTATCAGAGCCTAAGGTTCAATAGAGTCCTAGGAAGTCTTAAAAACCATATCTAGTAGAGTCTTGTATATGCGTGTGTCGTGCACCACACTTATGTGTAGGAGTCTATGAGATGTTTTAGGAACAGTTTCCCTTCTTTCATGTCTCAGATCATGCTATAGAAAGGTTCTCTAAGAAAACTCAAGTAGGTTCTCATCATGCTTTACTCATGTCAACTTCACCTTACTTTCAAGGTAACAGAAACAATGAAGCTCAAAGTCTTACAGATAGGGCTTTCTCAGACAGTCCCTGCACACAACTATGGGATTTCTAACATGCTCAATATTATCCCATTAGTTCAGTTATGTTCCAAAGTTGTCCTAATTTCATCCATGATCATGACAACTTCTTCTCGAACCCAAATCTAGATAGGTCATCAAATCCCTTCTCAGAATCTTGTGATAGCATAGACGTAGAGTCAAAAGCATGAACCCAGGAGTTTAGCTATAGTAGAGTTGGGATAATATTATCCAGAGTGAACATACTATGTATTTATGGGGATAGAAGTACCAAGGTAGATCAGTAGGCTTGAACAGTGCTAGCAAGAAATTTAAGTTTATTGATTTGATACTAAGTATAAAGGTGTGGATTGATTTTAGGGGATGTGATATTAGTAGTATATAAAGAAACAGAAGCAGATAAGGTGTTTAGTATGGCAAGTAGGTGTTTAGCATACTGTAAGTATGTGATAATGATTGCAGTTTAGTTCAGGGTTTAGTAAAGTGTTCACAAACTTATGATGATGACTTTAAGCTAAGAGGGAGATGATAGATTTAGTTACCAATTCAGGTTCTCAGATTCCAGTAGTAGTGCCAGTATGTATAGAAAAGCAGCAAGGGAAGACGATTCCCAACCCATCCTTATCCCAGCATAAAGTTTCATACCTCAGTCAGCATGATGCCTACGCGTGCTACACATCTCAGTTCCATTAACCCAGCTCATATTCATACGTTTTCCATAAAATCATGTACGATTCTAGTTCCTAGCATAAGGAGTTCAGTTCTATTCCCCTCAGTAATACAAATCATGTCCCACGAATGCAGAAAACTCCTAACTCAGGTCATGCAGCTCATGACTCATGTACACACGTCATGTTTTACAGTATACTCAGCTTCCATGACTCATGCTACATCCCTACAACCATATAAATTTAGACTATGTTATGCATATCCTAAGTTTAGACCTTTTTGGGAAACACATGATGTTTATATTCAAATCCTCAGGCTTCAATCAAGTGCCAAGATCAGTTAGTGTCTATTTATGCTTTAGGTCCTCCTGATTTAACCCTTCAGTAACTTCTCTTTGTGAAAATAGTGTAGTGTAGCGATGAGCAGTTGCTTAGATGAGAGAGTGGATGATTCATGTTCAGAGAAGATTGTTGCATGCTTGTTTTACACAAGGGTGTAGCTATGAAAATAGGCTTGAATGTCATGTTAGTGTGCAAGTAAATGGCTATCAAGAGGTAGTGCTTAGAAATTAGGAAATTTCAGAGTGTGAATGTACATTCAGATCCTTGACTTATGTCAGCCTTTATTGTACGACTATCATAACTCAGTTGCCATCCCAGTTACAATTTCAGTAATCAGTGTTCAGTCTTAGAATCAAGCATTTTAGTGTTAGCCTAACCCTCAGCTATCAGCATTCAGTTATCAGGACCCAATATTTATTTCCAGTATGGATCCTAGTTACAGTCTTATCTATAATGTCAGCTTCAGTTTAGTAATCAGATCAGAAAATTCAGTTCAATTTCAGACTTACTTGACCATAGCGTGCAGTTTTTAGTCATGCAGTTATTAGTATTTTAGTACCTCAGTTTACCAAATCTTTCAGAATCATGTTACACGCATGGCACTTTATTCTCAAGTAATACAGTCTCCATGGATCCATGCTCAGTTACCTCATGATACTCATTTAGTCCTTACCTCCTATGTACAATATTCTATAGTCTCAGTTCAGTTATTCTGACTAAGCTCAGTTCAGTATTACATGGCCAGTATTCAGTTATCAGCATAAGTTAGTGAGTCAAGCTAGAAAATCAGTTTAGCAGACGGGAAATCAAATTGGTAGGGGTTGTTCTTCCATCTTTCCATCCATCCATACTAATAGAAATCTCAAGGATGTAACTATTTCCAAGATAAAGAATCTTAATATATGCAAGCTCAACTTAGTTTATGTATCATGTCTTAATCATGGATTCTAGATATTCGATCTCAATTTAGTCTGTGGGTGCCTTGTGCATCATTCCAGCCTTTTCTCAATCTTTCAGTAAAATTAGCATTCTTTTAGGGACTTAGTGTCCCAAGAGGGAGATATGCTACATTTCCTCAACCTTTTATGATCTAGACCTTTTGTCTTCTCTTCATGTAATAAACCCAGCTTGCAGTAGTGGGTACTCATAGGTGGACCCTCAATCTCTAATTTCAGCTGTAAGTCATGCACTCAATGGCTTAGTTTAGTTCGTGATACTCAGTCCATGTCCCATGTTACAGACTCAGTCACGATATTTAGTTCACAGTATCCAGTTCAAGCATCACGTTTCAGTCTCATTTATGTCCTCATATTTCTATTCATGCATAATTCAAGTATAATCGTGGGTTCAACAGTACTATTCAGTTTCCATAACAATTTTCTTAAACCTACTCAGTTCCATGTTCAAACTACCATTATGAACTTGGTATCAGATTTTCATTACAAACTTGGTACTAGGTACCCTTGCATATTTCAGTCATACAATCATATATTAGTTCAGTCAAGTAATCATGCATCAGATATGCATTCTTATTTTGATAAAAACTCAGTTATCATGTTCAATTCCATTATCAACTTGATCTTTAGTTCCATGCTCAGTTTTAAGTTCAAACTTGGTATCTTTACCATTACATGTTCATAAGCCAGTTCAGTCATGTATTCGCACATCAGATATGCGTGATCAGCTTATCGTACTCTCCCTCATGTACTTATGAATCAGTTATACATGCATCAGATATGCATGTTCAGTATAATATGTTCAGCTTATCAGTCATGTCAGCCATGAAATCATGATCAGTCGTTCATGCTCTATATTTACATCAGTTGTCTTTTCTCCTATCTTATCTAGTCTCATTTGAGGACGAATGTTCCCAAGGGAGAGATAATTTAACACCCCCCATTTTGAACTAGAATGAAAATCCGTCATTCCTAAGCGTAGATGTTCCAAAAGCCTCGAACCCTATGTAAAATTAGTGTATTAATCAATTATGTAGTGTGGGAATTTATTTGAGCATGAATTTATATCATAGAGGTCCCCTAACTCAAGGATAAGTTGAAAGCTTTCCTATCGTTCAAGTTTTAGTGAGAGTCAAAACTTAGGTCAACTTTAATCAGCCATAACTACTTTTATATAACTAATTAGAGGGCCTACTATATATCAAATCAAATCTCTTTGAATTAACTTTCCAAAGATACCAATTTTGCTAAATTTCGATAACAGAGTCAAAAGTTATGCCATGTGAGGAAGTAAGGGGTCGTGATAGCCCCACGATGCGAGGCCTACTTAACCTGACTAGGGGTCGCGTCGCGAGGGATACTTAAACTGACTAGGGGTCATAATGTAAGGGTCATTTACGCACAGTTTCATCTTCCTAAGGGTCAAGGGGCACATTGGTCCTTTTCTACCCTTATATATATACTCAAAAACACCGGATTTAACCCATTTTTACACCAAAATATACCTATTCTTCTCAAAATCCTCTCAAGAATACATTAGGGTTTTTCATAGAAGATTTAAGTTCAAGAAATTCTCTCCATCAATCTTCGTAGATTCATGAACTAAGGTATGTTAAGTATTGATTCTTGGATTCCTTTCATCCAGGAAGCTCAAGAACCCTCTTTTTAATTACAAAATTATGATGTTTATGATGTGGATTGTTTATAATCATCTTGTTGATGTTGTATGATTCCCAAGTTGGAATCTTTATGTGAATCTATGAAACTACGTTAGCATATGAGAGGAAATCCATGAATTGAGTTGATTATGATGTGTTAATTGAGGAATTATGCCTATGCCCTAATTGGTGCATGCAAGGTGGTTGATAAAAGCCCTAAGAGCCTAGAATTTATGCATAATGGTTAAAGTATGACCTACATGATAAATGCATACTACTCTCTCATGCTTAAATGGTTCCCATGTTATTGTTGTGCCATACATATGTTGATAGCATGCTCATGATATTAAAGTATGGAATTATGCTATGAATGTTTGCATTCTTATTCATGAACAAGACTATGAAAACCATGTGTAGTATGAAATTCCCTATTTATGGTATTATGAATTGTGGATGTTATTCCTATGATCAAGAAGTGTCATGTGTGTCAGTTTCCTTCTATCGAGTCCTGGGGGTACTTGTACCCGAAAATATAGATGTGTGCCTAGAGCCATGCCATGTTTCACAATACTCATAGGCCATGATCTATAGAATTCAGTCAGTCATATGACTTGAGAAAACTTAGAAATCTCTGTACCCTCAGTAGTCCCAAAAATCTCTATAATCTAAATACTCTCAGTTAGTTATCAGAGCTCAGTAATGTTTCCGTCAGTCAACGAAACTCAGTAAACTCAGTTTAGCTCCTCTAAAGAATACCACTAATATCAGTTCATTTAATCAGTTCAGTTCATCTCAGTTAATCAGTTCAGTGTCTTTCAGATGGGAGTAGGATTCAGCACCGAGTGAGCCTAGGGATAGGGACTCACACGCTAGATAGGACTGAGATCCCTAGAAGCAGCCCCTAAGTTCCAGAACTACGTAGCCAGCGTATGTACAAGATGTTACCCGTTAGCTAGGACTGACATACCCAGGGACCACCCGTTAGAATATTTAAATGTATAGGAGTGATCCCAAGATTCACCCACTAGATTAGGACTAAATGCATAGCAGTTGTCTTTACCAGTGGTGTGGTACTAAAACTCTTCCAACTGGGGTTACAGATTGGACCCCAGAATAGCTAGAAAGGGGCATGTCGGTTAGATGAATACATCACATAGTTTCAGCTACAGAATCAGGGCTATCAGATACGATCAATTCAGCTCAGTAGTACAGATTTAGGACTGTTAGATACAGTCAATCCTTATCATTATGAATAGGCTTCGAGATCATCCATTAGATAGGACTAATCTCAACTATGGTCAATTAATACTAGCATAATCAGATTCATAGATCACCTGCTAGGTAGGACTGATCTCAGACTAAGTCAAGTCATCTTTATTATCATTATACTCAGAGATCACCCGCTAGAAAGGACTGATCTCAGATTCAGTTACTCCATTTAGAATGAAACTCAGATAGTTCCATCAGAACTTAGACTGCCAAATACAGTCGCTCAGTATCAGTTACATTGATTATGCTGATCATCATAGCCATATCAGTTATATCAGTCATCATACCTCACATTATCAATATTCAGTTTCAAGACTGTTAGACACAGTCAATCAGACTAGTTCTTCATAATTTGAACTGTCAAAAAAGTCGTTCATCTATTCAGTAATGCAGTATCAGTTTCTCACGTATTAGTGACTTGCAAATCAATATCAGTGAACTCAGTCATTCAGTATCTCAATATCATTAAAATCATGTTGTCAGCATTTAGATTCAGTAGTCAAAACTCAGTGTTCAATCCTATCACGATGTCAGTTACAGTTATGTATGCATACACATATTGTGATGTTCATGTTAGTCAATTAGTTAGTATTGTTCATGCATATGAACCTATTGCATTCAACCTACCTCACTTGCATACCAGTACATTCAAAGTACTGATGCATTTGTGCTATGGTGTCTTATACCATAGGTTTAGAAGCACGAGATCCAAAGCATCAGTAGCATTCCTGGTTTTAGCAGACAGAGTTAGCAGTGAGTCCTCATCATTTGATGGAGTTAGTTGGGGACATGTCCCATCAACTCCTTATTCAGACAGTTTAGAGGCTTTCAGAGTATAGCATGTCAGACAGTTATTTCATATTTGTTTTGGTATTGTATACCATACTTTCAGTTATGTATTAGTATTGAACCTTATGTCCTTTTAGTTTATGTTTCCGTATTTTACAGTCTTTTATGCAGTATACAGGTACAAATATCAGTCATAGGTTAGCTTGTGGTCCTTAGGGGTCATGAGCACCGTGTATCATTCTAGGTACCATATTTGGGGCGTTACAACTATGATAATGATCATGAAACTTATATTCACGTGGGAATCACTTAGATTAGAACTTAGACACGTAGGAACAACGTTTAGAATTCTAGCACAAAAATATGGGGTATTTCAACATGATTTCGTATGATACTACACACATATTTAATAATTTCACATAAATCTTGCAACTAATCATCAATTAGGAACCCCATTAACATGCTAGTCATGAATAGAATCACATTAAATCATGAATTTCATCAAATCCATAAACTTGAATTTTAAAAAGGGTTCTTGAACTCCAAGGGTGGAAGGGAACCCTTGGATGAACATTTAACATACCTTTGTTGTTAAATTCTTAAAGAATGATGGTGAAATCTTGAATCTTTAATTTGAAATTTGATCTCATAGGGTTTTATGTTGTTGAGTGGTTTGAGAAAGAATGGATGTATTTTACTAATTGAGGGCTAAATTTTGTGTTTTTGTGGGATAAAGGGAGTGAAAAAAAGACCCTAATACCGTTGAGGATACGGATTTTTAATGACTAAAAACAGATCCAACGACATGCAAACTAACGCACTGCATCGATGGCATAGACGCGATGGTCGATGTGCTGCGTCAAGTCTATATCGATTCACTGGAAATTGCACTGGGAGCTGAGAAAAATAATCATCGATGCAATAGACGATGCGGAGCATCGAGATCGCGTCAATACACTGGTGTGAGTTCCAAAGGTTCTTCAAATGAAGTCCAAAAAATTTGAAACTTATCTAAGAAAACCTAACGACATTTTTGTTCATGAATCAACCTAAAGATCGATAATTTAAGGTCATAAAGGTTGTGAAATAGAGTATCCAACTTACGAAGGCTAAAATAACACTAAGTATGAATACTTAGCTAAAGTTTTCTAGGTCTAGGACCCCTTAACAAGCTTAAAGGACTGATTTAAGCTAAGGATTTTGCGGGCTCTTACAATCACACTGCATTCTCATATGATAACTATCAATGCTGAATGTTTTGATCAACTCTTTGGTAGAAGGGCTATTAGCATTTGGATCATATCTTTGAAACATTCCTCCTCCCCGTGTTCATTATCTTCTGCTCTTGATTGAGATAATTCTTGTAAAGCAACCTCATAGAGTAGTGGATGTAGCCTAGTTGTTTCACTTGTTCCTTTACTTGGACTTAATTCGATTTTTTTATTTTGGGAGTCATATAATCTAAAAATAATAGGAACATAAAATAAATTAGAATTAATTAATGCATTTAAAAAGGATAACATTATATCTAACATGTACAATAGTAAAATAACAGTTTCAATAGATCACACATCTAGTGCACCGGGTAGGTTATTTGTTGCAATATATAACTATCCTGTTACAATAGATAAATAATTTGTTGCAACAATAAAAACGGATCATTCATTTGTTGAAATGAGTGACTGGTCTATGCAACAAATTCATCAGATAGTTAATCTGTTGCATTAGATTTTTAATCCAATGGTTTCTATGTTGCATCAGATGGTAAATTTGTTGCATCAGATGGTTAATCGGTTGCATCATATTTTCAATCGAATAGTTCCTTTATTGAATTCGATGGTAAATCTATTACATTAGATGGTTAATCTATTGCATTAAATTTTTAATTCGATGGTTCCTTTATTGCATCAGATGATAAATCGATTGCGTCAGATAGTTAATTTATTACATCAGATGGTTAATCTGTTGCATCAGATGGTTAATTTGTTGTATCAGAAGATTAATATGTTGCCAAAAAATACTAGCATGACTCTTTTCAATAGAACAACAACAATATCACCATTTTTACCAAGAACAAGAACAAACCAACCCAGCAACGGGCGCAACACCAAAAATACCAAAATTGTTATTTTGTTTGTACAAATACAAACAACAAAAATCAAACTTTAAAATACACAACAAACAATCAAAAATCATATTTCACTCCTACAAGAGAAGAGAAGAAATACCAAAAATTAGGTTTTTATTCAGACTTCGTTTTAAATTAAAGCAACAAATATTGAAATTGTTAACCAATAGTAGAAGAAAAGTTGGCTCAAGTTCCTTTTTTTCTTCAAAACTAAAAGGACCATAATTTTTTACCTATGAAAGAAGAAAAGGAACGATGAAGAACTCGAAGATGTTGTGGCCAGAGAGCAACATGGTCATGTCGATTGACGGTTGAAAGTCGAAAAGGAACTCGAAACCCAACTATTTGTCATCGGAGATTGAAGTTATCGGGGATTGAAAGGAGAAATTTATAGAACTATTAGTTATGAGAAACTATTGAGAGAGAGAGAAGAGATGGTTGGTTTGGAGAGGAGAGGGTGTGGGTTGATTTATATTTTTGAAAAGATTAGAAAGTTTTAAAAAGGCAAAATGGCTCTATGGATCCTTGTACTATGTCCATTTTGTAATATGGATACTTCTACTTACATGTTTGTCATCTAGACCCTTGAACCCATTAAAAAATAATGTTTTAAACCTCTCTGACGATGTGTGTAACACAACCACCCCATGTCAGCTTCCACATCATTTTTAAGTATTACATTAAATTTCATGGCCCACATCACCTTCCACGTCATTTTTAAGTATTGCATTAAACTTCTCTTCATTTTTTAATTAAATAATTTTTTTAATGATGGAATCAATTTCCACCACCACCATGGCCCCATCCTCCTCCCCCACCGAAACCACTACCATCATTTTAACTATCATCACCGGCTCCACCTCCACCTCTTTTGTCATCACCACCATTTGCACCACCCTCAACATATTTAATGTCAAAACCAAATCCACCATCACTAACTCCTCCACCTTCAACTCCACCACCTATAATTTGGTCAAACCTATTATTTGCACCTCCATGACCCTCACCAAATCTGAAGCCAACACCAAAACCACCATTACAACAACTTATTATAGAACTGCACAAAATGCTCTAAAAATTACAAGATTAAATCACATAACTAGCAAATATTAGCACAAATAAAGTAAATCAAGAAAACCCAATTTGGGGAGCAGGGGAACAGGGGCGTTGTAATGGTGGTGGTTTGGCGGGGGGCGGGGGCCGAGAAACTCAATACGGGTAGATTTTTCCATTCTCCATTCTCAGTTCTCCCCTTTTTTCATTTTAATGTGCGTCCATCAGTGTATTTCATATGTGCGTGTAGACCTTGTTGTATGAAGCCAAGTTATGTGTATGTATGGCGAAGTGTGTATATTATTCTGTTTATGTGCTTTTCCAGTAAGGGTCCTTTTTTATTTTGTTGTGTGAGTGTGTATGTATATTGTGGAAGATTGAAAAAATGGAGTTTCTTCCTAGTGTCTATCCCCCTTTTTTGTGAGATCAGTGTGCGAAGCAAAGGAGGAAGGGGGGCCCTTTTTTCATTTTTATAATTTTTTAAAATTATTTTATTGTAAAAAAATGATGCTCAGTCGCACCCACGCGCGTGTAATCATGCACTTTGTCCTACTCCACTATTTTGATGCCACATAGACTTGGTCAACGGTCAAAGAGATTCAAATATTCCATTTTGATGATTTGAGGGGTTCAGATGACAAATGTATAAGTAGGAGTATCCACTTTATAAATCATACCAAGTATAAGGGTCAACCAAGCTATTTTGCCTTTTGAAAATATTAATCAAGTTCATAATTAACCTAATCAAGTTTCTTAATTATGTTTGACCATTTAATTTGGTCAATGTCATCAATCCTTCATTCAAGACTTAAATGACACCTTTCCTTCAATTTTCTCTAGTTACTCCTTTGGTTTCAATTTTTGTCAATTTGTTATTGTTTGCGGAGTTAAAAAGAATTTTCTTTAACTATAGTTTAGGCAATTCTAGTTAAATTAATGTTCGAGCCTTTCTCATATCATTCTTGCAAAAAAAAACTTCGAGTTATATGGGTGCGTAAGTTCTCTAGAATTCAATAACTTTAATTTTGATCCTATATTTAATTATAAAAATTTATTATTATTATTATATATAGCCTAATTTTTCCAAAAAATCAAAACCGTCCCATCTGTAAGACCCCACAAAATTTCTAGCTTAATTCAGTCCTTTAAGCTTGTCAAGGGGGTCCTAGACTTAGAATATTTAGCTAAGTTTTCAGACTTAGTTATATTTTTAGCCTTCGAAAGTTGGCGATCTTATTTCGGGACCTTAATGTCCTTTAAATGCCTATATTTGAGTTAATTCATGCTCAGGAAGGTCAATAGGTGAACCTAAACAAGTTTTGAATTTTTTGAACTTCGTTTGAAGCTCCTTTGGAATCCCAAAACAGTGAACCAATGCGATCTTGGCGCGCCGCGTTGACTATTGCATTGGTTAATATTTTTTCCAGCTACCAGTGGAAATTCTAATGAGTCAATGCTAACTTGGCACGACACATTGGATATCGCGTCGATGCCATTGATGCAACGTGTTGACCTGTGCGTCAGTAGCCTAGTTTTCAGTCTTTATAGATCGCATCCTTGGGGGTATTTTGATCTTTTTTCCACGCCCTTTAGCCCCCATAACACGAAATTTAGCCCCTTTAGAGGCATAATACACTCATTATTCATAAAATCGTCAAGAACAAAACCCTAGGGCTATTAATCCAAGAATCAAATTCAAGAGATTTCACCATCAATCTTCCCAAATTTAAGCAATAAGGTATGTAAAGTATTCATCCAATAGTCCCTTCCACCCTTGGATTTCAAGAAACTTATTTTAAAAACCATGAATTGTGATTTCCATGATGTGGGCTTGAATGTAATCATGTTGATGTTGTGGTATGTATTCCAAGTAGAAATATTTATGTATTTCTTGATATCATGATAGCATGTAAGTTGAATTTTGATTATCCTATATTAAAACCCTTGAATTATTAATGAATATAGTAGTCATGAGGTATTAACATTGTTATTCATGCCCAAGTATAAAGCTATGGCCACCATGTGTTTGATAAAATGCTAAATTGAGATTTTGGTGGTTTATGACACTTTGGTGATCTAAATGATGAACTTATGTTATACCCACATGTTTACAATGACTTCCGTGCAAATGTTATACCTTGCAAATGTTTGATGGAATGCTCATAAGATTTGTTTAATGTAATTATGATATGTTAGTATGCATTCCGATTCATGTGCAAGTTCATGACTTTCAAATGTTTGGTGAAATAGCTCAATGATTGTATTGTGAGTTGTTGAATATTATCAAGTATTCAAGAATTGTCATGTCTTCTTATTTTTATGTTGTCGACCTAGGGGTATTTAATACCCGACAAGTTAGCTGTGTGCGTAGAGCCAGTGTCAGTTGCAGAATCTATCTCAGTTATGTCACGATCAGTAGTACTCTCAGTCAGTCTCAGAACTCAAGAAAACTCAGTAGTATTCAGTTTAGACCTCAGTAAACTTAGTCAGTCCATAGAATTCAGTAGTATTCCATTAGTCAGCGGAACTCAAGGAACTCAGTCCAGTATACTCAGTTCAGTATCTATTTAGTTAGGAGTAGGATTCAGCACCGAGTGAACCCAAGGATGAGGGCTCACCTGCCAGTAGAGGGTGTGATCCTTATAAGCAGTCCTTGCATTCCAGAACTACATAGCTAGCATAGGTTGAGACATCAAACCTTCCAGATGAGGGTTGATGAGGTGTCTTAACCTATCAAAGAGAGTCCCACCATTCTCATTAGAGTACCTTATAGATGAGGGTAACTCTCAGCTTATCCTTACCCATGGCACGGTATTGACACCCTTCCAACTAGGGTTATAGGCTGGACCCCAAATTATTTAATAAGGGGCATGTCAGTTAAATGACCACTTTCCACAGTCTCAGTCTCAGTCATCAGTAAAGAACTCAGATAGTTCTACAGATATCAGGACAGTCAGACACAGTCACTCAACTCAGTATAAAACTCTTCTAGTTTCATTAGAATAAGGACTACTAGAAACAGTCACTCAGTAATAGTATATAAGTTATCAGTACATCAGTTATCAAAAATCCATGTTATCAATAAACTCAGTATTCAAAATCCTTATGACTTCAGTTACAGTTATGTATTCATACATGTACAATCAGGTTTATATTATCAGTCAGTTATAGTTCATGCATATGAAACCTTGCATTCAGCCTTACCTCACTTTGCATACCAGTACACGTACTGACTCATACTTTTCTCTTATGCTATGGTGTTTTATACCATAGGTTCGGACGCTCAGGTTCCCAATCACGCATAGATAGCTTCAGATTCAGCCAGTAGCGGTAGACTAGCAGTGATTCCTTATCATTCGAGGATATTCTTTTATTTCATTACCTCATTACATTTAGTATTTCAGTATATGGATTTAGTTAGGGGATTATCCCATCAACTCCATAGTTCAGATAATTCAGTTAGAGGGTTTTCAGAGTAGATGCTTAGACAGTTGTTCAGTTTTTCAGCATTGATGTTCAGTTTTGGTATTAAGATACCTTATTTTAGTTTTATTGTAGCTATTTGAACCTTATGGTATTTCATCCCATTATTCTGTATTATACAATGTTATTACTTAGCTATTACAGTAGGTAAGTCATGGGTTAGCTTATGGTCCTTCGAAATTATGAGCACCATGTAGCATCTGGGGTATAGACTCGGGCGTTACACCATCCTAAATGGAACCAGACAGTAAAACCAACTCTTCCTGCCCCCAATAGTGGCAAATATTATAGGTGTGGACAGCCTGGTCATATGTGAAATATTGTAAATTTTCTAAAAAGTTAGAAACCTCAACCTTGATGACTTAGTCCTTAGCTTAATCTAGCACCTCTTATTAGAGGAAAGCGGAGATTCAGATAGTGCCATTGACGAATTTGATCAAGAATTCAACCAAATCCAAAATAATGACTTAGAATCTTCTCAGTCTGATCAAGAAGACCAACCAAAGATAAATTTTCTAACAAAAGAACAATATCTCCTCTTAGAAATGATTGGCAATTTTACAAGATTGCGATCAGAAGAAGTAGTATCTAGACCAATTCAAAAAGACTCTAAACAAGCCTTCCACTTTTTCGTCTGGTGAGATATTACTCCTTAAAGAGAAGGTTAGGAAAATCGAAGCAAGACAAGAATATATATATATATATATATATATATATATATATATAACTCATTAACAAAGTAGACCAGAAGCAATTGTTGACCTCTTGGATTAGGGTTCAATTCTCCTTGGGCATTAATAAATGTTCTTAAAATAATTTGAGATTTATGAGAATTCAGAACCTCTAATTAAATTAGTCTATGATGATTATACACATTTATTTATGTAGTAGTATTGAATGACATATTATAGGAAAAACTACATGGTGTAGCATACCTAAGACTTAAATTATAAAAAATAGCAACACTTTAATGAAATTATCTTGTGTAGCAAACCTAGCATTATTTTAGGTGTGGTCTCCCACTTTGTGCGTCTCTGAAAAATTACCGTGTTTAACATGCGAATTTCATGCCAATTGCATACTAATCTTTCTCTTTCCTTTTAACTTTACCTTTTCTCTTTCACTTTCTCTTTCTCTTTCTTCCCAATCTTTCTCCTTCTTTGTAACTTTACCTTTTCTCTTTCTCTTTTTTCTTTCAAATCTCTCAAATTTCACTTTCAATTTTTTTCTTTTCTCACATTTTTTATAAGGATTGTGATCCACAAAACTAGATAACTATTAAATTCAATTTTTGCATGTTATCTATTTCATGATTTTTTTTATATTTTGTACTATAAATCATTATCAAGGTCATTTTTAGGTCGTTTTTATGAGTTAATATAGTTGAAAACATTGAATTTTGGATGAGAACTGAAACTGAATTTTATTTTGTTGTAGTTAATAGAGGATAATCAGAGTTGAATGGATATTGTAGATGATTTTGGGTTGATTTATTGTTGATAGGTTTTTTCATTTATTTTTTAATGAAATTTAAATTTTTATGAGTTGATATAGTTGAAAAAATTGTTTTTGGATGAGAATTGGAACTGAGTTTTGTTTTACTGCGATTAATGCAGGATAATCGGAGTTGAATGAATATTGTTGATGATTTTGGATTGATTTGTTGTTGAAGAAGACATGGAGGAAGAGGTATTTTTTTTGTATATGTATTTTTAGTTACTGTTATGTATTTAGTGATTTCAGTAAAGCTTTTATCAATTTTGGGTAATATATATTTCTTTTTGTGAAGCTAATATGTATTTACTGATCAGCTAATATGTATTTAGGGATTTCAGTAAAGCTGATTTTTGAAGATGATAGGTTAAATATACATTTTGGGTTAACATTTTTTTATTTATATTTTTTGTAAAGCTGCTATGTTTAGTTGTATTTGTATGTTAAATGAATTTGCTAAGTTGCATGTACAGAATTTATTATACTTGATATGTATTTTCAGTATATTGGAATGTTGAAATATACAAATACATTCGTGGTTATGGATGTATTTGTATCTGTTGAAATACAAATATATTTTTAAATAATTTTTCAATACAATTTATGTCGGTTTTCCATATATACAAATGATTGACTAAATATACATTTAAGGTATATGTATGTAGTTTGTATGTTTTATAGATACATATGCACTTTCATTTGTATTTTTGTTAGGTTCAATATACATTTTAAGGTATAGGGAAACATTTGTATTTTTATACATACATATCAAATTTCATATGTATTTTGCTTTAGTGATGGTTTTGTGTTGTTCAATATATATATATATATATATACATATTTATATGTATAAATGTGTTGATTGTGTTTTATTATTTTTTACAGTTTAATAAGGTGTAGTTTTACTTTGTATAGGCGTCGCGTGATGAAATATTCATTGTAAGATAACTTTCAAGTTTGCACCACATATGTGTTGCTACAGTGATAATGATATTGAGAGAAGTTTATAATTTATATTGATGTGTTATTTGTAGAGGATTTGTAATTTTGTACAAACTATATTTTAATTATTATTCAATATTTTTTTGTAGGGACTGTGGTTTGCATATGGTTACATACACAGAGTGCCTTTCTTATGGTCAAGGCATTCCTTCAGTTGAGTTCAATCCCAACATATTTTTTGAACAAGACATGCTTCTCTATTGTGGATTACATCATGAGGAAAAAAGAAGCAAAAGCTCAAAGTGACGATGAAGCGTCATTGAGGCCTGTTAGCAAAAAAGCAAGATTACTAGAAGTATTGAAAATCTAACGGTTGATGATTTTATTACATTGTGTAATTGATAAGATTTAACTGGATGTTGATATTAATTGTAGAAACTTATTTTATGTTTTGAAGTGAATCAACGTTACTTATTTTGAAGTGAATGAAAGTAATTCACTTTAGCCTTTTATGTTGAATATGTTTTCAATAATTTTGTAGTCTGTGTTTTATTTTACTGTTCAGTTTTATTTGTTACAGTGAGATTTAACTTTAAAATACATATACAGTGTTCAGATTTTGCAATATATACATATGCATTATTCATATTAACTTAAAAATACATATGCAGTTAATATCATATGTATTTTACTCTTGGTTCGTTTTCTTTCAAATATATATGAAGTGAATCAAAGTTACTAATTTTAAACTGAATGAAAGTAATTCATTTTAGTCTTTCATTTTAGTCTATGTTTTATTTCAGTGTTCAGTTGTATTTCTTATAGTGTGATTTAACTTCAAAATACATATGCAGTGTTCAGATTTTACAATATATACATATGCAGTATTCATATTTAACTTAAAAATTCAAATGCAGTTAACATCATATGTATTTTAATCTTGGCTCATTTACTTTCAAAATACATATGAAGTGAATCAAACTTACTGATTTTGAAGTGAATGAAAGTAATTCATTTTGGTCTTTTATGTTTAATATGTTTTCAATAATTTTGTACTCTGTATTTTATTTCAGTGTTTATTTTTTTTATGTTACAGTGAGATTTTAGCTTAAAAATTAAATATGTTCAGATTTTGCAATATATACATATGCAGTATTCAGATTTAACTTTGTTCATTTACTTTCAAATACTTTTAAATACTTTCATATTACAAATATGTATAAGTGATCATATTTGAAAAACGTCTCATTTATGAAATATATATACCCTAAAACATAGTATTTTTCAAATAAAAATCATGTGTATTTTTTTATCAAATTTAGTAATACATAACTGTATTACTAATTGTTATTTATAACGCATTATAGCAAATGATCTATAAAGATCTTAAAACACATAAATGAGTTCATTATTATGAAAAGTGCAAAAGAAATTATAAAGAAAGAATACGGAAGAACAAATGTATAATTTACGATAGTTTATATGATTGTCTATTGTTACCCTTAGACCCACAACCACTGCATGAGTTGATGTTCTTCTTTTCAAACATATCCCAACTCGATTTAACACCTTCAGCAGATGTATTTAACACTTGATGTAAATTATTTTGGACGTCACCTCTTTCAACAACACATACATTATGTATTTGTATTTGTGCTGCATTACCAGTGATTTGATATTCCACTTGAATAAGTCTGCTACTCAAATCCACATTTATGTGAGATGCCAAAAGATTGTGTAGTTCATTAAATGATGTCATCGTGCTCAACAATATTGCATCAGTGACGTACTCTTCATAATTTTTTTCATACGTCCACCTTTTAGAGTGTTTCACGAGAACTGATATGCTTCCAATTGCTAACTTATTTCACCTAAAATACAAAAATATACGTATTTGTAAGTTGTTAATAGTTATAACATACAGTTACACAACAAAAACTCAAACAAAATTCTACAATTATAAACGTAGAATTACGAAACAACTACTCCCGAAAATACAATTACGAAACATACAACTACAGAAAAAATACAATCAAAGACAACAACTACTCCCAAAAATTCTACAGCCAACAACTACTCCTGAAAATATAATTGCGAAACATTTATTAAACTTAAAATACAAACACAGAAAAAAATTTCAGACAAAATACAATTAAAATTATTGTTCAACGTTAAATACAATCAAAGCCACAACCTCCATAATCAAACACAACCAAATTATCTATAAACAAACTTTTCACATATACAAATATACTATAAATTTCGAGAATCAGAACTCCAAAAAATGAATTTTGGTCAGCTTGAAAAATTGATTTCAAACACTATTTTGTTCTACCGGATCAATTTACTGTAGCATTAACTTTTACTCAAAATTTATCTACAAAATATTCAAAAATAAATTAACGACGTCGTGAAAAATTTGAACAAAGCAGCAATAATGGATCACTAAAAGAAATTCTAACCAAATAACTGTAACGGTGCAAAAAATTTTTTAGGACAAATTCCATTTTTTCGATTTCATAAAACCTTATGAAATTGATATGAGAAAAAATATTATGAATGAATACCTTCGACAACAGTAAAGGATGAATTTGCAATCGGTGGTTGAATTCAAACAAATTATCTAGAAGAAGGTGCAGTTGATTATTGAATTCGAAGAAACTGATCGTTGAATTTGAAGAAATTGGACAGAAGAAGATACACTTTAATTTGATTGTTCAATTAGAAGAAATTGAACCGAAAAAGAATCAATTGATTTTGATTTTGATTTTTGTTTTGCCTAAACACGTTTTTTGAGACTAAAATTAAATTTGATTATTGTTGGTAACAAATAACGAAAATCACGTGATTTATTAGGTTTTAATGGGAAAGGGATCTGCACATTTAATTTAAGGTAATTTCACCATATTTATCTCAACTGATTTCAGTTAATTAAGGGTAGTAAAATCATTTGTATTTGTATTTTTATAGCAACAGTTTTTTAAAATACAAAATACAAGTTGCTACCTTAGGTAATTGTGAAAGTGTTGTTATGAATCTCATAAAAGGTCTTAACTGTGCTATTTGTGAATTTTGCCCATTATTATTTGCCTCTTCTCAAACATCGATATCCATAGCTCTTTTCTTTATTTAACGAAGAAACTAATGAGAGAAATGAATTAGTTTGGACTGATTTTAATCTATTTTAGGTCCTAGTTAAGGTAGACTTAGTATGGAGAGTATCATCTCTATATATACTCTTGATTTTCAATAATTTTCAAATCCATACTAAATGCACAACTTGAAAAGTTATCATACAACTGAGAAAAGATTATAGTTTGGGTAAGAATTTTATTATTATATATGTAAGCTTGTAGATACATAGAAGTGAATATTTTCAAGTTTTCTCTACCCACGTGGAATATTGTTCAAACTATTCCACTTGAAGGCCACATAGAACACTAGTGAGTCAAACTCCAAAAAAAAAAAAAAAACTAACATTTTAATTTTATTATTATTTTACTTACTAATAATTATTACTTACTAATAAGAGAGAATGGGAAGGAGAAGCAGGCAACTCTCCGTCAACATGGCTGCTTTTTCTGCCTGTTTCTTCAGCTGCTATTTTCGTAATTTTATTATATCATCTCTGATTAATTATTATAAATTATTTATGTATTAAAAAATTAATTATATTTAATAAAAAATAGAATAGACATTTATTACATATCTGTTTCAGCTGTTTCACCCATATTTTGACTATATCACCCATAGTTAATTATTATAAGTCATCTAAATACAAAAAATTTAATATAAAGTCATCTAAGTATTAAAAAAATTAATAATATGTAATGTTAAATTTACTTGACGTTTTATATGAGGTCCATTTAATTTTTTTTTCACAAGTATTTTTATATAGTAATTTATTTATAACACTTTTAATTGGTTATTATAAGTCATCTAAGACATGTCTTCTTCGTTGTTGCAATCGTAATTTTACTATGTCATTCCTATTTAATTATTATGACTATTTAAATATTGTATTACTTAAATTGGGACTTGAGTAATTATTTTCTTTAAAAAGAAAAAAGAAAACCAAAATCTTTTTCAAATGATTAAATAAATAAATCTTATCACTTCTAATTAGTTATTATAAGTTATTTAAGATATGTCAGCTTCGCCTGTTTCAATCGTGATTTTACTATGTCACTCCTAATTAATTATTATGATCATTTAAGAATTGTGTCGCTTAAATTGAGACTTGGATAATTATTTTCTTTTAAAAAAAATAAAATAAAATATTTTAAAAATGAATAAATATATAAATTTTATAATTTAATTATTATTATAATATTAATTTAATATAAATATTGGGCTGGTGCATTGCACGGGCTACTCATAACTAGTATATTTTAGAGTTGTTTGGACATCCACTTGCTAGTGAAAAAATTATACTCAATACATAAATAATTAAAATTTTCAATAAGGGAGTTTGAAAAATACAAACATAGTGCTTGAAATTTGAATTTGAAACCTCAATATAAATTTTGAATTCCCTATATACAATAAAAACAAGTAAATTCCTCATATTGTCACTCAGCTTAAGAAAGTATCCCACTAAATTCATTTATCCTTTTTTTTTGTTCCAATAATGTCATTCAAGTTTGTACATTTTCCTTATAAATTAATAATTGCTAAAATAGTCTTTATTCTTTGAAAAAAATTAACTAAAATAGTCCCTTAAGTTAATTTTTGAATTGGAATGATATATGTTCTTTAAGAATATGAAATATTAAAAACTTTTTAACTATAAAAAATAGTGCATGTAATTTTAATTTAACTTCTAGTTGTAATATTAAAATAATGTAGTCCATCAAAAAATGTGATTGATGCTTAGGAGTTCAACTATAAAATAAAATAATATTTTATATTTATTTATTTTATAATTAATATTTTTTTTTAATAAAATAGTTCAAATTTAGTTGTTTGTTTCTCCTTAAAATAATTGTCAGAAAATTCATAATTCATATAAAAGACGATGAATTCCTTCAACCTCCCGGCCCTCTAGCTAGTAGAAAAACAATTATATATAAATATTTTAAAGAATTTCTATAATAAATTAAAATATTGATGAAGGACTCATGATAATATCATAAATCAATCAACATCAAATAAAATTAGAAAAAATCATATTACCATTGTGTAATTTAAAAATGTTTAAATTTTTAGACATTATTTTTTTCAATCTTGTCACATTATTTGAGAAAAACTAATATTACCTCTTCAACTTGACTTTAAAAACTAAATACATCTCTCAATTTTTTTATTTTTATTTTTTGCTTTTTGATATTAGGATATGTCTTTTTAAATTTATTACTCCCTCCGTTCCATCTTAGTTGGTCGTCTTACTAAAAATAAATGACGCATATTAGTTCATCACTTACTAGATCAAAATAGAATTAATTAATTTTTTGATGATACCCCTACAATTCATAGTATACATTAAAATGTGAACAATTCCAATTTCAATATTCATTTCTATGTCCATATCATTAATATTGCCAAAGGGTGAAATAGTAAAATTTTCATGCAATTTATAATTTCTTAATCATCGTGTAAAATGGAATGTACCCAACTAAAAAGGGATAGAGGGAGTATGTAATGGAGTAAGAATTTGAAATATAGTTGGAGGCCTATTAATATTTCAAATAAAAGAATAAAGACTATTTAAATTCACGGTTTAACTTAAGGGACTATTTTGCACATTTTTCTTACAAAGAATAAGGACTATTTTAGCAATTGCTAGTTAGTAAGGAAAATGTACAAAGTTAAATGACATTATTGGAACAGAAAAAAAGATAAGTGACTTTAGTAGGATATTTTTCAAAGTTGAGTGACAATATGAGGAATTGACTCAATAAAACACATAAAAAATTACCGTATATAGACAATATAATTTTTTATCGAGAGGATCTGAATGAACACCCCTCCCTCTAAATCCACCTTTATGCAATGAAATTTTATTAAATTAAAATCCGTACGAAATTCGGACTATATTAAATTCAAAATATAGTATTCCCCAAATAAATATTGCGGATTAATATAATTGAATTAATTATTTAAGTCCAAACATATATGAATTTAATTAAAGTTCAATTTTTATTGGACTAGCCCAATAATTTGGGCTACAAATGATGAGCCCACTTTGCTAAGCCCAATATATTTTCATATTCTAGAGGCCCAAATAAGCGTCACGTGTCAAATGACGTAGCATGCCAAGTCAAGTGAAGGGGCTAATAGGGCCATGCCACATGTCAAAATGATGCAGCAAGCTCATGAAATAAAAGCCCATAAAAAGGCGTCACATCACTTAAATCTGATTGGTCAAAGAAAGTTCATATTTATCATGACTCTTCCTTTCCTACAACTACAAAAAGGGGTCTCATAATTCAGAAAAGGCCCCCCCCCAGAACTCTAACAAGTAGCAAGAGAAAGCTCGTGGATCAAACATCACAATTTCTCTAAAAAGCTCAAGCATTCAAATCAAGTTCACAAGATTCAAGATCAAGACCACAATATTCAAGAACAAGCGCAAAAGCCCTTGAATTCAAGCACAAGTCAAGATCAAGTCCCTCAAGTCCATCAAATCAAGTTCAAATTCAAGATCAAGCTTTAAGCCCTTGAATTTATATTCAAAAAGATGAATCAGAGGATTCATAGAGATTGTAACACTCGCATTGAAATCAATAAATTGATTGTTGCAATATATTTTTCTTTTCTCGAATTATTTATTTTCGGTCTCGAGAATTTTATTGTCCAACAAATTCTGGCACGCCCAGTGGGACAATCCCTACCTCTGATCTCAACTTTTCCTGCAAAGTTCAACAATACTGAAATAACTTCCAAGAAGGTCAAATCTCAATCAATTGCTTCCAAGGTTGCTGACCCAAAGTTCTTTGCTGAAGTAGAAAGCATCCTTGGTGTTACTTTCGTAAGCATAGGAGCTGTCACGAGGAGCAAGGCAGTCTTGCTAGGACAACAAACACATCCAGTGTCGTCCGCGCCAACTCCAGTTTTTGGATCTTCAACCCCAAAAAGAATAAAGTCCAATACAAGTGCTTCAGAAGGAGGAGGCAGTGTGGAGGAATCGCTTAAGAAGACTTTAGCTCTACTTGAGCATTTCGGTTCCAAGTGCTCTAGCGCAAAGAGCGATAATCGTTCAAGAAACTCATCATCTCCGATTACACAGCGTAAGTTGAGTACTTCAAAGATTAACTTGTGCGATAATCTGTGCTACTCTCCAACATCTCCATTGATTATGCAAGCAATGGTGACTGATGCCTCGTCTATGGAGGAGCAGCTTGTGAATCTAGCAAAGGCAATTAAGAGCTTAACCCAATATGTTCAGAATCAAGATGCTCAAATTGATAAGATAGTGGATAGGGTGGAAGGCCTGATATAAGGAGAGTCTATCCATGCACCTGGAAAATCTCCAGAGGTTCATGAAACAGAAAATCCTTTGAAATAAACACCACCAACTAAAAAGGTATGAGTTTCTTCTGAGGGAATGATCCCAATTGAGAAATTGAAGGAATTCATTGAAGGGACCCTCAAAGACAAGTATAATGTTGTCACCAAGTCTTCCCTCGCGTATGCTAAGCCATATATTGCGAGGACAAATAGCCTTAAAATGTCTGTCGGCTATCAACCCCTAAAACTTCAACAATTTGAGGGGAAAGGGAACCCAAATTTGTTGAGACATGTAATAATGCTGGAACTTACGGTGACTATCTTTTCAAAATATTTGTTCATTCCCCAAAATGGAAATGCCTTTGATTGGTACACGGATCTCGAGCCTAACTCCATCGATAGTTGGGAGCAATTAGGGCATGAGTTCCTGAATCGCTTCTATAGCACAAGGCGTACGGTGAGCATGGTAGAGCTCACAAATAATTGATAAAGAAAGGATGAACCAGTCATCGACTTCATCAATCGATGTAGAAATGCTAGCCTAAACTGCAAAGATAAGCTCAGTGAAGCTTCTGCAATAGAGATGTGCGTCCAAGGAATGCACTGGGGGCTTCTCTACATCTTGCAAGAAATTAAATCAAAATCCTTTGAAGAGCTATCTACTCGTGCTCATGACATAGAGTTGAGCATGTCTTCTGCTAAAAAGAAAGGAGCGCATATCCATGACCCTCGAAGGGGAAAGGATAAGCAAGAACCTAAAAGATGGGGTAAGTTTGCCCCCAAAAATGATAACAAAGAATCCATGAATGTCGACGTGTCTCCTGTGAAAGTCACTACAAAGGTGAGAAAGAAGAAAAGTATGAAAACGACTTCTTGAACACGTCCAAATCAGAAAACTTTAAAGGAGATGCAAGAAAAGAAAAATCCCTTCCTTGATTCTGATGTTGCTGAGATTTTTGATGAACTCCTTCAACATAAACTCATTGAACTCCTAGAGATGAAGCATCCCAATGAAACTGGAAGGACCAATATCCCTAATTATTGCAAATATCAAAGGCTCATAAGTCACCCTTTGGAAAAATGCTTTGTCTTTAAAGATAAAGTCATACAACTGACAAAAAAGAAGAAGACATTCTTCGACGATGAGACTACCAGTTCTCAACAAATATCCATCACTTTTGGCTCACTCGGCCCAGTCCAAATATGTTTCGTAGTGCATAATGAGGAAATATTAGAGCCCGACATGTCTTCAATTTACAAAGATGATGATGAAGGTTGGACTCTAGTGACCAGACGCAGACGCAAGAAGACGAGTATGTGAAAGAAGAAGTACGAGCAGCCAACCGAAAGAAGAATAGTAAAGAAACCAAGGAAATAGAAGTTGGCTGAACATCTAAAGAAGACAAGGGTGATGGAGCTTCACCACCAGAAATCTCGACGTCCGGTGACTTTAGAGGAATTTTTACCGAGTTGGTTTCACGAAAAGACTGCCCAAGTCAACCTTAAGGCATCTTGTTTTAATACTGCCAAAGAGGGTCCAAAGGGTGAAAATATACCCATAGAAGTGCCTTCGTCCTCTGAACCGCTCGCTGAACCTCTTAGCCAAGAGGTATATGTATGTGATACAAAAATCACATTCACAAATAATGATCTTCTACTTGGTGAGGTCCTACATAACCATCCTTTATACATGGTGGGCCAGATTCAAGGAAAAAAAATCAATAGAATATTGATAGATGAGGGATCTAGAGTCAATATCTTGCCTATCTGCATGATGAAAGAACTTGGCATCACTACTGATAAAATGGACGAAAGTCATATAATGAACCAAGGATTCAACCAAGGAAGTCAGAGGGCCATGAGATGTATCAAGTTGGGGATTCGTATGGATGAGTTACAATCAAACCCATTGATGCATGTAATTAATGCCAAAACTTCATTTAACATATTTCTTGGTAGGCCATGGGTGTACGGGAACAAAATTATCTCGTCCTCTTACTATTAATGCTTGAAGTACCTTGAAGGTGGAGTGGAAAGAAAGATAGTTGCCGATGACAAGTCATTCACTAAAGTTGAGTCATACTTTGCCGATGCAAAATTCTACTTAAAGAATTATGTTGTGGATGGTAAAAAGGTTGAAGAGGTCACCAAGAACAAATGTGACGATATTGCATCTAAGAAGGCCGCGGTGACTGTTGAAAATTTGCCACTAAGAAGTCCTTCTTCACTTTGAATAAAGATAGCATAGCACCTACGAAAAAGACGGTAACTCTTGTTCTTCGCTATGTACCAAAGGTAAAGAAAGAGAAAGATTACCAACCTGATGCCTAAGATAATGTGCTAAATAGGCTAACTTTACCCATCAGGAATATTGATGCAATAAATCCATCCTTAAGACTTCTTGAAGAGTCTGCGGCTTAAAATCTGCCATAAGATATGACACTTCCTACGAAGCGTACGAAAGAAGGCTTTGACTCAAATGCATACAAGCTATTTATAAAGGCTGGATACAACCCTAATGAGCAATCAAGGTTGGGAAAACATTCGTCAGAGGGTACAATTAGGCAGGCACGTGAAGGTCTAGGATACACGCAGCCACCTCCAATTTACATCTCCATAAGAAGGGAAGTTAGTAATTACATCACCATGGAAGAAGAATCCACTACTTCTAATAAAAAACCCTCTATATTCGATCAACTTGGAGGATCAACGACAAGAACTTCTGTGTTTGAAAGTTTGGACCTTTAAATAAAAAGAAAAGCAACAAGCGTAAGAGAAGTCATCAAAGCATGATGATGCACTCTTCATTTAAAATACAGAAGGATTTTCAAAGTTTGATTCCTTCTAGAATGAGGCGACAAATGGAACTGGTAGTTTCATACAATGAGGTGCTAAAAGATAAAGCTCATACCATAGTGTATACCAAGAAATGTGAGGAGATGAAGAAAGTGATGGCTCCTCATATCATGTTACAGTCCAAAATGAGAATTAGGCCTCGTCTCAAATGAAGGTTGATGAAGAGATAGAAGACACTTTTTGGTGTCACCACATATCCATCAATGATGATGATCCTCAAGAGGAGAAAGACGCTGGAGATGCTCCATCTCAACTTGAAGAAGGAGTAAAGGCCATAATAGATCCCTTGAAGAAATTTAATCTTGGAACTGAAAAAGACCCAAGACGAACTTACCTGAGTGTGTTTCTAGAAGTAGAGAAGAAAATCGTTTATATGGACATAATCAAAGAATATATGGATGTTTTCGCCTGGAGTTATAAGGAAATGCCTGGCTTAGATCCAAAAGTAGCGGTCCATCAGTTGGTGATCAAGAATGGTGCTTGTCCTGTTAAGCAATCCCAAAGATGCTTTAGGCAGGAGTTGGTTCCATTGATTGAAAATGAAGTTAACAAACTCATTGAAGCTGGCTTTATTCCTGAAGTCAAATGTCCCAAGTGGATTTCAAGTATTGTTCCAGTACGGAAGAAGAATGTCCAAATTCAAGTTTGTGTCGACTTTTAAGATCTCACCAACGCCTGTCCTAAGGATGACTTTCCAATCCCCATACCAGAGTTAATGATTGATGCCATCACTGGTTATGATGCAATGTCCTTTATGGATGGTTCATCCGGCTACAATCAAATTTGCATAGTGCAAAAAGATGAATAACTCACTGTATTTCGTATGCCTAAAGGTATTTATTGCTACAAGGTGATGCCTTTTGGGTTGAAGAATGTTGGCGCCACTTATCAAATGGCTATGCAGAACATCTTTGATAGCTTGCTCCATAAAAATGTTGAATTCTACGTGGATGATCTAGTGGTAAAGTCAAGAAAGAGAGACGACCACTTAAAATACCTAAGAATGGTATTCGAGTTGCTTCGAAAATATCAACTTAGGATGAATCCATTCAAGTGTGCCTTTGGAGTTACTTTGGGAAAATTTCTTGGCTTTATTTTGCGACAGCAAGGAATTAAAATTAATCAAGCTAAGGTCGATGTAATTTTAAAGATGCTCGAGCCTCGAAATATTCATGAGTTGAAAAGCCTTCAAGGAAGGATATCATATTTAAGGAGGTTCATCTCAAATCTGGCTGGAAAATGTCAACCATTTAGTCGTCTCATGAAGAAGGGCACTCTCTTCAAATGGGACCAAGCTTGTAGTAACTCTTTTGAGAGTATCAAATCATACTTAATGAAGCCACCAGTTCTTGCAGCACCCATACCTGGAAAATCATTGATACTCTACATCACAGCACAAGAGAGGTCAGTTGGAGCACTACTGGCTCAAGAAAATAGTGAAGTCAAAGAAAACTCACTTTACTATCTGAGTAGAATGATGACACCAAATGAGTTGAAGTATTCTCTGATTGAAAAGTTATGTTTGGTATTGGCTTTCTCTATCCAAAAAAATGAAACACTACTTTCAAGCTCATGTTTTCTGTCTTGTGTCTAGGGCAAATCCCATCAAGTTTATGATATCGAAGCCAGTCCTCAGTGACCGACTTGCTAGGTGGTACCTTCAATTTCAAAAGTTTGAGATTGTGTATGTTCCCCAAAAAGCTGTAAAAGGACAAGCATTGGCTAACTTCTTGGCAGATCATCCAATACCTAATGACTGGAAGCTGAGTGATGAACTTCCTGATGAAGATGCAATGGCCGTTGAAGTTAGATCCCTATGAAAGATGTACTTTGACGGTGTTGCACATCGAGATGGAGCTGGTGCTGGCATAGTGTTTGTCACTCCATAAGAAAAAGTCATCCCCTACTCTTTTACCTTGATGAATCATTGCTTCAATAATGTTGTTGAATATCAAGCGCTTATACTAGGACATGAGATGGCTGTCGACATGAAAAAACTATAATTATAAGTTTTTGGTGACTCCCAATTGGTGATCAAGCAGCTTTTGCGGAGTTATAAAGTTAGAAAACCTGAATTAAGACCATATCATAATTATGCACAAAAGTTGATGGGATGGCTTGGAGAAGTAACCCTCCAGTATATGCCAAGGAAAGAAAATAAGCAAGTTGATGCTCTACCTGCTTTGGCTTCAACTCTAACTCTTCCGAATCAGAAACGAGTTACTAGCCTCCAAGAATGGGTAGTACCGCTATCAAATGCAGATGAGGACATAAAAGGTAAAGTTGAATACCTCGTCGCCGTGTCCGAAGCTGTAAAGGAGGATTAGGGACAATCTATCATTGACTACTCATGTTATGGGATACTTTCAAAGATCCAAGGAGAAGGACTGACATTCATCATCGTGCACCTCATTTCCTTTATTATAAAGACACACTGTATCGAATATCATTTAAAGGATTACTCTTATGGTGTATGGGAGAGAAAGAAGCAATGCAAGCTATGCAAGAAGCTGACTCGGGAGTTTGTGGATCACATTAGTCTGGGCTGAAGCTCTATTTTCAGATTAAAATGATGGGATATTATTAGCCAACGATGGTGAAAGATTGTTTGGACTATGCTAAAAGATGCAAAGCTTGTCAATTCTATGCAAATTTCATACTTCAACCTCCAGAGGTACTACATCCAGCTATAGCATCTTGGTCGTTCAGTGCTTGGGGAATGGATGTTGTTGGTCTACTACCAAAATCTTCTGGTGGACACCTATACATCTTGGCCGTGACAAATTACTTCTTGAAATGGGCCGAAGTTGTTGCTCTCAAGGAAGTAAAGAAAGAAAATGTTGCAAACTTCATCCGAGTAAATATCGTCTACCGTTTTGGAATTTCTCAGTACATAATAACTGACAATGGAAAGCCATTTGATAATAAGTTGATGAACAAAATCTGCGATCTCTTTAGTTTCAAGCAGCGCAAGTCTTCTATGTACCATGTTGCTGCCAATGGTCTAACCGAAGCATTCAATAAGACTTTATGCAACTTGTTGAAGAAAGTTGTCTCCAAATCCAAATGAGACTGGCATGAGCGAATTGAAGAAGCTTTATGGGCGTATAGGACAACTTACTATACACCGACGCAAGCAGCCCCATACTCACTTGCTTTTGGAGTTGAAGCAGTCCTTCCACTTGAGCGTCAAATACCTTCTCTGAGACTGGCTATTCAAGAAGGGCTCACTGATGAAGAAAATGCTAAGTTGCGTCTTGCGGAGTTAGAAGATCTTGATGAAAAAAGTCTGGAGGCTCAACAAAATCTCGAATGTTATCAAACTCGACTATCTCATTTTTTCTACAAAAGGGTTCGCTTGAGGTGCTTCCAAGTTGGAGATCAAGTCCTTGCAGTAAGAAGTCCCATTATCACTTCTCATAAGTCTGGGGGCAAATTTATCTCAAAGTGGGATGGACCATATGTCGTACAAGAGGCCTATTTAAATTGTGATTACAAGATTATCGATGCAGATGGCGTGAGGATTGTCCCCATCAACGCCAAATTCTTGAAGAAGCACTATCCTTGAAAGAAGATGACACTCCTTAAGGCATGAGTATAAACTGCATGTACACTCTTAAGGCACGAGTATAAACTGCATGTACACTCTTAAGGCACAAGTATAAACTGCATGTTCACTCCTTAAGGCACGAGTATAAACTGTATGTCCACTCCTTGCCCAGAAGAGTATAAACTGTGTACGACTCAAAAAAAAAAGTCCGCTAGGTTGAAAACCTCAAAAAGGCGGCCTAGGCAAAAGTTAGGACACAAAAAAAAAAGAAAAAAACACTCACCCAGTACTACGTTGTGACTTGATCCTCTTTACTGAGGTACGCAGGCGCTTAGAATTTCATTCTGAGTTCAGTTGTATGAGTGTCAAAAAAATATATGTTCCTGCAGTATCTACCATATGGATACCAAGTATGAAACTATTATAATTAAATTTTGAACTTACTCTAAATATTTGTCACTCAATGGGAACAATCCGTCGAAAAGAAAGAGAGTTCCTTCAATAGGATTTGGAATGCCAAAGTTCTCCAAGCCTACAAATAGAAGGATCTCAAAATTTTCATGCCTTAAGGTGGACTAGATTTGTCCCTTTGCACCTTAAGATAGCCTCTCACAGGTTTATCCTTAAAGGATATCGAAATTTCTAAGCCTTAAGGTGGACAAAATTTGTCCCTTTGCACCTTAAGATGGCCTCTTATAGGTTTATCCTTAAAGGATATCGAAATTGTCATGCCTTAAGGTGGACAAGATTTGTACCCTTGCACCTTAAGCTGGCCTCTTACGGGTTTATCCTTGAAGGATATCGAAATTTCCATGCCTTAAGGTAGACAAGATTTGTCCCTTTGCACCTTAAGTTGGTCTCTCACGGGTTTATCCTTAAAAGGATATCAAAATTTTCATGCCTTAAGGTGGACAAGATTTGTTCCTTTACACCTTAAGCTGACCATCAAAAAGGGTCCATACTTAGAGAAGACCATTGCATAAATGCATCAGTAAAATGGTCCATTCTTAAAGAAGACCATTGCATAAGTGCATCAATAAAAGGGTCCATACTTAAAGAATATCATTGCATAAGTGCAATAATAAAAGGGTCCATACTTAGAGAAGACCATTGCAAGAGTACATCAATGAAAGGTCTCATACTTAAAGACTACCATTGCATAAGTGCATCGATGAAAGGGCCCATACTTAAAGAAAACTATTGTGTCTTCAAGTAAAATTGGTCGGACTTAAGGTGACGGAGGCGAAGTTAAACTCTCGCACCTTAAGCTGATGTCCACTGTCTTCAAGTAAAATTGGTCGGACTTAAGATGACGGAGCCGAAGTTAAACTCTCGCACCTTAAACCGATGTTCACCGTCTTCAAGTAAAATTGGTCGTACTTAAGATGACAGAGGCAAAGTTAAACTCTCGCACCTTAAGACGATGTCCACCGTCTTCAAGTAAAATTGGTCGAACTTAAGGTGACGGATGCGAAGTTAAACTCTCGCACCTTAAGCCGATTGTTGTATATTGCTATCTACTTCAATCCTACAAAAAAAAAAAGGGAGAAAAGAAACAAAAAGAAGAAATAGAAAAGAAAAGGAAAAATACCTCAATATTAATTCTTAAAGCTCGAAGAAGAGGTGTCTCTAAAGAGTTTTACAAGTTGATGCTTTGCATGAAAAATATATGGTGTATATTTATAGAGAAGGCAAGCGATGGCTACATCCTAATTG
Source organism: Capsicum annuum (assembly GCF_002878395.1). Lineage (NCBI taxonomy): Eukaryota > Viridiplantae > Streptophyta > Magnoliopsida > Solanales > Solanaceae > Capsicum > Capsicum annuum. The sequence goes on along the minus strand of NC_061113.1, from coordinate 14,623,464 downwards.
AAATAGGATTGAAAAATATGAGGCGGTGATAGTTTATACCATGAATTCTACACGGAATTCGATTAGTCACCTAATGAAAATGGGATTATGGTCACTAGATTCCTAAAGGGAAATTAACTGCTAAAGTGCTACCAATTCCAATATGTTTGGAATTGGACTTTTGTACGCTGCTAAATTGCTATCAATTCCAATATGTTTGGAATTGGACTTTTGTACGCTAGTAGCCAGGATCTATGATGACATTATAATTGTCATTATTATTATTATGGGTGATCAGATGTTTGGAATTAGATAATGTTCTTAATTATTATTATTTTTGGACATCATTTAATTCTAACATATACTTCCTCCGTCTCATTTTATCCGTTCCAAATTTTTTAATTTAATATCCCATTTTATTTATCTTTTTTTTTATTTATCAAGACAAAACAAATTTTTTTCTCCATTATACCCTTGGTGTAATTGATTAGTCCTTGTTATTAGCATTCTTGAAAAATATTATTTAAGAGGATTATCATTAAGAGTACACCATTAAGAATATAAATGGTGCTTTGGTATTAGCCATCCATCAATGTTGGAACTAATAACAAGACATAATTAGAGGGGCAAAACGGTAAAATTACATCACTAATCATTGTTTACTTAATAGTTGTGACATCCCAATTTGGGACGGGTAAAATGAAACGGAGGGAGTAAAATATAAATGAATTAGCATTGATTTCAGTTAAAGCATAAATTTATACTTCAAGACTAGCCTCTAAAAGATTAAGTATCTCGACAAATCTTGAAGTAGGGGGCATTTTGTATGCAATGAAATTTTATTAAATTAAAATCCGTACGAAATTCGGACTATATTAAATTCAAAATATATTATTCCCCAAATAAATATTGCGGATTAATATAACAAAAAATTACACAAATACACAACTTATGTTTTCAATATTACAAAAAATCTCAACTCCCTAAACATATTACAAAAATCTCACATATACACAGAATGCTATGTATATGTCTGATATGCTATGTATATTAATAGGGAGAGAGAGTAAAGTAATTAAAAAAGTGGAAGATAGTGTAATTATTTTCAAAAGGTTGGTATTTATGTTATTTATACTTAATATAATTGAATTAATTATTTAAGTCCAAATATATATGGATTTAATTAAAGTCCAATTTTTATTGGACTACCCCATTAATTTAGGCTACAAATGATGAGCCCACTTTGCTAAGCCCAATATATTTTGATATTCTAGAGGCTCAAATAAGCGCTGCGTGTCTAATGACGTGGCATGTCAAGTCAAATGAATGGGGCTAATAAGACCATGTCACATATCAAAATGATGCAGCAGACTCATAAAATAAAAGCTCATAAAAAGGCGTCACATCACTTAAATCTGATGGTCAAAGGAAAGTCCTACAACTATAAATAGGGGTCTCATAATTCAGAAAAGGCCCCCCAGAACTCTAACAAGTAGCAAGAGAAAGCTCGTGGATCAAACGCCGCAATTTCTTTAAAAAGCTCAAGCATTCAAATCAAGTTCACAAGATTCAAGATCAAGACCGCAATATTCAAGAACAAGCTCAAAACCCTTAAATTCAAGCACAAGTCAAGATCAAGTCCCTCAAGTCCATCAAATCAAGTTCAAATTCAAGATCAAGCTTTAAGCCCTTGAATTTATATTTGAAAAGGTGAATCAGAGAATTCATAGAGATTGTAATACTCGCATTGAAGTCAATAAATTGATTGTTGCAATATATATTTTCTTGTCCCGAATTATTTATTTTCTGTCTCGAGAATTTTATTGTCCAACACCACCCTCGAAGATAATGACCAATTTTTTTTTTCCTTGTACCATGCATTATTTGTATCATCACCCCACTTCATACTTCTAAATCTAAGTAGGTATTTTTCCTTTAGTCATCTACTTGCTTTCTCATAGCAATAGCAATTCTAACAAAATGTTTGTCATCACTCCATGCCAAATTTACTGCTATTTTGATAAGTAGATGTGATCTTTACCTCAAAAGAAATTTTTTGTCTTGGCATTAAACTTCAAAACGTCTGGAGTTACTTAAATAGCAATATTTCTTGGAGGTTTAATCACTAATTTGTATATAGAATTAACATTTCCAACATTCATAATAGTTCTCATGAGAGTAGCTAAATCCTTGAGATTTGGAATCGATATTGTAGGAAATTCATATACAACCTGGATGTACTTCTTTGTGACACAATGCCTGCTGAAAAAGTAGAATTTTTCACATCGGAATGATACGTTATTTACATCGTAAATCCTATCGTTACTATAGCCTAAACTGCAAAGATAAATCGAATAATCATTTTTATCCATATCATAAATTAAACCAGGATCTGCTGCTCCATTTATATTGCATATGCCACTTCTAATATCAAATAGATCAGCAAGTTTTCCTCCAATTCCTTCTGAATATATTTCAGTTGCATATGTGTCCTCGTTCCATGCTACTCAGTAAACCTTTTGTGCACAATGGGATATTTGTATTGCAAATTCAGTAAATATATATAAATAGTAATGCTGCGAACCAACATACAAAAAATTTTCTAAAAAAACTTATTGCAAAAAGAAAAAACAAAAACAGGCCTTCAATCGTGATTATGTAAATGAAGTTTATTTAGTCTTTCTCCTCGATCTACTTTTTTCATTTTCTTTTTCAGTTTATTATAATGTGTAATACTAAAATAATTCAAAATTATTTTTAATATTTGATTCTATGACTGCTCTACAATGTCCTATTATATTTATCAATTATTTTCTTAGCAAAATTTCAACACCAAAACTCCCAATAACCAATAAATATGTGACTTTCTTACTTTTTATTTTTATATATAGCATAATTTGTTTTCCGTTTTCATAATTTGCATTGTTGATATGGTTGGCGATGAGAAATAGGCACATAACTCGTATTTTATGATAGGATCTTTAAGCGAGTCAATATGATCACAAACTTTTCCAAGACTCAAACTTCTTCAAACACGACTTTTAGCTCCAAGTGCAATTAAAATATTAAGCGGTTTATTGTTTTCCTAAGTATACATTATGTATCAGTGCTCGCTTATTAGTTTGACGGTTACTATGTATAATGTATTATCTTGAAGTTGTTGTCCTGTCTTAAAACTTAAAACCCTCAAACCTCAAATCATGGCTCCGTCTCATATAGTTGATCCATATACATTGTCAAAACAAGCTCATAGGTGGATCTGAAGCAAAGATTGAACAGGAATCACGACGACTAAAGAATTTTGACTGTTGAAAGAAGCAAGCAGAGTAGCATTTTTGTGTTCAACGTTATACTGGAAGTGAATAAGCCCTGTGGGTTCACAAACACATCGCTAGATGGTACCCTCCAGGATAGTTTAGCATAGAGGCGGATTCAGAATTTTAAATTTGACTTCCTTCAATAACTTCAAATTAATCTACAATATAAGTTGGCTTCACAATGGTATATTTGAAGATATTTAGCAGATTTTTTAATATACGTGCATGGTCTAAACAAAAGCTACTGGCCCGCGAACCTGCAAGTTGTTATGTGATCCGCCACTGGCTAAGCATATTATTCAGATATTGAAAACTAACAGATGACAGACATAATACGATTTACAACAGCTATGCCTCATTCGTAAGCAAAAACTATAGAAGGATGATTTACTCGAAGCCTTAAGAGTCGTTAACTGCAACACATATGTCTTGTAGAGGGTTCAGATCATAAGCATAAGCGGGCGAAAAATTGAAAGCAATGATGACTAAAGTTGATAAGAACCAGTCCATCCTCATTGTTATAGCAAAAGGTGTGACTACTTATACTCTGATCTAGTCGTTTATCGTATCTTTATTTCCACTTTAAATGCAGATTTCAGTCCAAAGATGCTAGCTTTAATATAATCAGTAATAATTAGATCAGTCATTACTAGCTTCTTAAGTAATTTTAAAAGAAGAAAAAACTGACTGCTTTGTAAATGAGAATGTTCCATGCATGAGGAATTTTGCAAATTAGTAAGTTATGATTGATAGTTTATTTACTTCTTGATTGTACAGAATTAGAAGTAAGCAACCATTGATCTTTTCAGCAATGCAGGTATACCTGTCTTGGGTTGTTCAGATGTAACATCCTTAACAAACAACTATCTAATATGATATGTTGCTCGGACTCTTCAAAAATGTTGAACAATAAGCTTATTTTTAATGTTCAGTCCTAAGGGTGTTTCAATGGTTTTAACAGAAAAGTTGCTTGTCAGTATTTATTTTATCAAATACATCAATTGCTTTATTGTATCTGAGAGTTATATATTAACCTTACAAGTAAGAAACTATATGATACTTTCATATGAAATTTAACTTTAAATAAAAAACACTGAACTTACAAAGTAGGCGTTAGTGACATTATTTTGTGATTCACACGACAGACATTAACAACGTATCATTGACTTAATTTCACTTTTCAACAAATAACAGCATGACAGAATAATGTATTGTTCCAACGCTTTCACAAAGCATTAGAAAGCAGCGCGGTCCAGAATTTAATGCGCTCCAAACAACTTTCAGTAAAAACAATCATATTTTTATTGTCATATTCTAGGAGAATTTCTTTCGAAGTTCTTTAATCACTTTCTTATCAAGCTGAAAGTCTTTGGCAAGAACATCATCCAAAATAGGTGGATCTGAAGCAAAGATTGAACTAGGAATCATGACAACTCCAGGATTTTGACTGTTGAAAGAAGCAAGCAGAGTAGCATTTTTGTGTCCAACGTTATACTGGAAATGAATAAGCCCCTGTGGGATCACAAACACATCGCCAGGATTCATGATTTTGGAGAAGAGACGACTCTTAAAGACGTTTGCAGCATCAGGGGCAAGAAATCCCGCATAGATAGTACCCTCCAAGATAGTTATCAGCTCAGAAGCTCGAGGGTGCGTGTGAAGTGGAACAAGACCCTGTGGTTCCAAGTCAGCGCGAACTATAGAAATACCAAGAGTGTTGAGTCCAGGCATATTGTTTACATCCACAATATTTACAGCAAAACCAAACTGAGGCACTGCATTTCCACTAACGTTAAGACCTGATGCAAAGAAATCATCCGCATTTGCAAGCTTTGGGTCTTTGCATACCTTTCCATTTACTAAAACTGCAGGAGTGACATAAAATGAAGCTAAGCATATTATTCAGATATTAACAGCTAACAGATGACAGAAATTATACAACATACAACAACTATGCCTCGTTAGAGGTCAAAAACCATAGAAGGATGATTTACCCGAAGCCTTAGAGTCGTTAATTGCAACACATATGTCTTGTAGAGGGTTGAGATCATAAGCATAAGCAGGGGAAAAAAAGAAAGAAAGGATGGCTAAAGTTGTTGTGATCCCGCGGCCGCACATCTTCATTGTTATAGGTTTTCTAGTAAAACTTAAAACTTTTTCTGGAAACAAGTTTGTTTGTTTTGGTCTTGTTATGCTTTTTTCAAACAACCAGAAAGGCGTGACTACTTATACTCTATTCTAGTCGTTTATCATATCTTTGTTTCCATTTTAAATGCAGATTTCAGTCGAAAGAAGTAACCATTAGTATAATCAGTAGCCAAAGAAGTGATTAATTTATTAGATCATCCATTGACTAGCTTCTTAAATAATACGCAAAGAAGTAATTTGTAAATGAGAAGGTGCCATTTGTAGAAGAATTCTGAAAAGTAAAAAGTAATGATTAGCAGTTTATTTATTTCTTTTTATACAGAATTTGAAGTAATCAACCATTCTTTTCGGCAATGTAAGTACAGGTGTCCAGGTTTGTTCAGATGTAACATCCTCAACAAACAACTGTCTGATGTGATATTTTGCTCGGACTCTTTAAAAATGCTGCCGCACCGTGTCAGATCCGACATGCAACTCTCGATATTTTTGAAGAGTTCGAGCAACATAGGTCATGTGAACATCTGCTGATTATCAGCAACCCTTAGTACCAAAATAGATTCTTTATAAGAATGAATTAGTTCTAACAGAAAAGGGTCCCAATAACCTATATTCAAGCAGTTTATGTATCCGCAGACAGTTGAACTTGCTTGTGCTACGACATTTGCACATTTATATATGCCACTAAAGCATAATAGAGTTAGTTGAGTCTGGTTTTAGATAAACCATGTCATTGATGAGATCAGACCCCATTAACTTCAGCCTCGTAGACTTTGGTTAGTCAACAGATTCATTTCGTAGAAATTTTGGGATTTGAATTGAGAAATGAATAACTTGTACTGCCCTGTTTGACCGTGAAAAACATAATTTTCTGGAGTTGAAGTTGGAGTTGAAGTTGAATTTAGAGTTGAAGTTAGATCTATGTTTGGCCATAAATATAAATTAAAGTTGTTTTGAAATTTTCTGAGACAAATATCGTTTCCACCCCAAACTATACCCGAAAAGTCTAAGCCACACCTAAACTATACTAGTGACCTATTACACACCTTAACTATAAAAAAGTGATAATTTTTACACCCTGTCAGGCATTACACCATTTGCATGTGGTGTGGTGTTTTACACGCGTTGCCACGTCAGCGCCACATCAGCACCATGTCAGCATCATCCGAAAAAATAATAAATTTATTATTTTCATAAATTCTTCTTTTTTCTTTCTTCTTTTTAATTTAAATCCTTTTTCTTTCTTTCTTAAAAGTGAATTAAAAGATATCATCTCCTTCGATCCTTCTTCTTTTAGTTAAAATCTGGGCAAAGCCCATTTACTGATAAACAAACGGATTCGATCAGATCAAAGCAATCCGAATCCGACAAATAAAATCACTTCAATCCTTTCACTATTTCACAATCTTCACCATTTTTTGTGAAATTTTAGAAACCCACAACCCAATTCGATAAAATTCGAGCAAATCATAATCCAGATCGTAAAATGCAAACACAAAACTCAATTCTTGAAAATTCAAGAAACCCACAACTCAGTTCAATAAAATTCAACTAATTTACAATTCAATTCGTAAATGCAAGAAACTCAGAACTCAACTTCATAAAATTCGATAAATTTAAAATTCAATTTGCAAAATTCGAGAAACCCACAACACAATTCAGTAAAATGCAAGAAACACAAAATAGAACTCATGAAATTCAAGATACCCACATTTCAATTTTATAAAATTCGAACAACCCACTATCCAACTCGTGAAATTCAAGATACCCATAATCGAATTTTATAAAATTTGAAAAACCCACAATCTAATTTAAATTAAAATTGAATAAATTTCATCTAAATAATACCCAGATTCACAGAGAAATATCAATTATAAATTGAAATGTGGGTATCTTGAAATGTGGTTTATGGGTTCGAATCCAACTCGTTTTTTTTTTTTTGGTAACTGGTGGGATTATATTAAGTAAAGGTATGTCTTAAAGACTTAATACAAAACAAAAGTCATTACTGCTCCAAGCAGAAACTATTTAAGCGCTTCTAGTTGAGGCCAAAATTGAGTAACCCACATTTGGTTCTAACAAAATCAAAAGGACATAGCATTAATAACAAATTTCTTCTCACTTGAAATAATAATGGAAAAAAATAAAAGGATAAGTGAATTTGTGAATTCATTGATGAATTGATGGAGGTTGAGAGAAGGTAAGGAATAAGAAATGGAGTTGAGGAAGAAATGAGAAAAGAAGAAAGAAGTTAGAGATGAAGAGTAAAAAAGGAAAAGGAAAAACAAATTAAAAGGTAAAAAAAGAAAATAAAAATTATATAAATATAAATCAAAAACTAATTAAATATAATTGATTGATAAAATGCAATTGAATAATGACACTTGTGCGTTTTAATCTGCTTTTAATTTCCCCTTTCTGCTTTTCACGCGCCTAAAACGAGTGTAAACAACACGCATTAGAATGAGTGTTGCGGGGAGGTAATAGTTTCACTTTTTTATAGTTTAGGTGTGTAATAGGTCACTAGTATAGTTTAGGTGTGGCTTAGACTTTTCGGGTATAGTTTAGGGTGAAAATGATGTCTTTTCCCTATAATTTATAATATATTAAAAGTGTGAAATCTTTAGAAAAGTGATTTGAACTTTTTGTCTTTCATTAAAAGTTTCTCCTTTAGACAAAATCTTCTTTTTACTATTTTCTTAAATTATTATTTAATTATATTTATAATATTATCTCTTAAAATATATGGGATCAAGAGTTTAAAATATACGGTAAGACTTAACAAACATTGCCTTATTTTTTGGCAAAAGAAAAACGTAGGAGTATATTTGGCAAAATTTAAAAGTTGTACGTAGAGTATATTTGGCAAAATTTAAAAGTTGCCATTACTTTTAACAAACTAAAAACTATGGTAACAATTATAGTCTTACTTTTGAAAAATAAAAACCGTTATTACTTTTGACCAACTGTCATAAAATTACATTTTTGATAAAATAAAAATTATCTTATTTTTTGTAAATAAAAAACTGTCACTGAAAATAATTTTTTGCTAAATAAAAATTAACATGGGAGTCCTTTTTTATTATAAATAGGAGTCCTCTTTTCTCTTTGACAATCAATGGATGATATTCTAATACAAATTATATAGGAGTCTAAAATTAAGTTCTTTTTTAGTTTATGAATACTCCTTTCATAAAAGGAGTTCTTCTATGCGGTGATTAAATCATTACGTAAATAAAAGGTACGTAGAAATAGTTATTTTGTCCTTTAATTTTTGTTTCTTTATCATTATGTTTTTAATTGTGTATTTGGATTGATAATAAATCATTACATAGAATAACATAGAGTTAACAAGTTTTTATAGTAATTGAGTTGTGTTATATGTATAAATATTTATTTTAGCAATCAACGGATGAAACAATGGTAATATGCCAAAATCTGTTTGTATGATCCTTTGAAATTACTCTCAGTAATTAATTAGGTATTGTTATTTTATTTAAAAATTTTATTCATTTATTTTTTAAAGATCTTATCAATTGTTCAACATCTATGATCTATAATCTAAATCTATCTATAATTTATAATCTATATCTATAATATATTAATATTATATTAATATATTAAAAGTGTGAAGACCCTTAGAAAAATTATTTAAATTTTTTACCCTTCATTACAAGACTTTCTTTAGACAAAATTGTCTTTTCACTAATTTTTTAATTTATTATTTAATTATTTTTTATTATATTAACTAGACTTCCTAAAATATATGGTAGGGGAATTAATTAATATTTTCCTTTCTATTAGACTTTCTAAAATATGTGGGAATCCTAAAATATATAGTAGGAGAATTAATTAATATTTTTCTTTCTACTGTTCAATTAAAAAAATACTCCTAAAATAGGACTCTATTAAAGAAATACTTTTATAAATATTGAGATGTAGGTTAAACTAGAGAACAAAACGGTTTTCCTATTGGAAAAATATGATTGATGCTCATCTAATTTGATTCGATTGCATGTCTAGAAGGTGGATGCTTGATTTTCTAACACTCAACTTCTTCACTGTTTTGTCAGCATAATAGAATTCAACATGTGTGTATTTATATATCTTCTTTGTTTTCATTCAAAATCATTCTTTAGGGTCAAAATTTTCGCTCAAACAAGAGTTAGTTGGATCAAAATCAAAGCTTTGTGATCACTATTATATTTTTTGTTTATAGTTTACAGGTCGTAGATGAATGTTGATTGGTTTTGAAGAATTTCTTGAGTAAAGATTAGGTTTAATTGTATTGTTTTGATATCTTTATTATCTTATTATTTTATTTTAATTTACACATGCTAAATGAATTTCGGCTTTTAATTAGGTTTAATTGTATTATGGTAATATCTCTATTAATTTGTTATTTTGTGGTAGTTTACAGTTGTAGGTGAATCTTGTCTACTTTGAGAAATTTTTGTATGTAAAATTTAAGTTTAATTGTATTATTTTGATATCACATTTATTGTATTTTATTGTTGCAGTTTACCGATGATAGATAAATATTGATCGGCTTTGAGAATTTTTTTTATGTAAAGGTTAAGTTTAGTTGTATTATTTTGATCTCTATTAACGTATTAGTTTGTTATTGTTTACAGGAGGTATATGAGTGTCGGACGACTTTAAAAAAATTTTGGTATGTAAAGATTAGATTTAATTATATTATTTTAATGGCTCTATCATTGTATTATTTTGTTACAATTTACAGATGGTTGATGAATGCCGATCGACTTTTTAAAATATTTTTGATAAAGATTAGGATTAATAAATAAATTCTCCATCTTTACATACTCAAAAGATATTGAATTTAATTATTATATTCATCTTTATTATTTAAATAAATATTTTATTTAATGTAATATTTGAACTCATTAAAGTGAGGTACACGCGCAAGGCGCGTACACCTAAACTAGTGAGTGAAAAAAGTGAAAACAAGTAAAACTTGTTTTTACTTTTCCAAATACAATTTCGGAATTGTATTTGAAATTCTCATGACCAAACACATACAGTTTTTACTTTTTTCACTAAAGTGAAATAGTTTTCCAACAAAATTTAAAAACTTTTCATGGCCAAACGGCTATGTAGTCCTAATTTTGTTTGCTAGATTGTTACTTTTCCTACAGATGAATGTTCTCATCTTAGTATGAATTAAATGTGGAACTTCACAAAAATCTGTTGAGAAAGGCAAGGGCACAATCAAAGTGCCCAACAAGATAGCAACGAAAAATACCCAAATCTAAATTTTCACTTACAACTTGAAACAAGAGAAAACAAACCAACCCAAGCAAAACAATGATAATAGGCAACAAATATATAACCACACAAATACGACAAGATAAGAATCAAAAGGCAACACTAAATTTACGTAGAAAACCCTTCGATGTGAAGATTAAAAAACGACAGGATCAAACTTCCACTATAATCACCAAGAATTACAATATTGTTCTCCAAAATTGGCCACAAAATAAGTGCCAAACAACGAGCAATAACACGACAAGATAGCACCAAACTAGAGGATAAAAAAGGAGCACAAACACCAGAAACGCAGCTACTGTTTGGGAATAAAGAACAGGAGATGCAGGCCACCAAATTGACCCCCGTTAGTTCCTAATTGAATATTGAGATGAGAGGAACAAGCTATCCAAAAATCAGCTCAATCAAACAAAAACGAAGCGGGAATCACAATTTGGAGTTGACTGTTGTGGCTGAAAATTTAGGTGCAAAAATCAGCTTTCTTTTTCTCTCTTTGGCTGCTGAAAAACTCTTTTGTGGATAGTGAATAAGACCTAAAAAAAATATCTCTCTCTCTCTATATGTATATATGTCCCATAGTAATAGGCCTATAGGCAAAAGTGGGTTGGTTCAAATTGGGCTTTATTTATCCACATAGGAAGGGAAAAAGACCCATGACCCAACAGTTCTCCCCCTCCTGACTATGTGGAGGAGACCGCCGTCCCGGCGATCATGCAACAATCTCCAAACTTCCCTCTTCACAAATCTTTAGTCATCATGTCAGAACCATTATCATCCATATGAATCTTCTCAAGTTCAAGTAACTTAGAATCCAACATATCACAAATACAATGGTATCTCACATCATTGTGTTTAAACCGACCATGAAATGTAGAATTCTTTCCAAGATGTATAGCACTTAGACTGTCACAATAAAGCATATACCTCTTTTAAGCAATACCAAGTTTCCCCAAGAATCTCTTCATCCAAAGAAATTCTTTACAAGATTCAACGGCAGCAATAAGCTCAGCTTCTGTAGTAGATAGAGCAACACATTTTTGCAACCTGGATTGCCAAGACACAGCTACCCCTGCAAAAGTAACCAAATACCCTAAAGTAGACTTACGAGTATCAACATCACCAACTATGTATGAATCAGTATAACCACAAAGAATCGGCTTCCCTGTATCAAAACACAAACTCAGACTAGAAGTGCCCTAAAGATATCTCATAATCCACTTCACAGCATTTCAATGTTCTATTCACAATACCAACAACATGTGTAATATCCGGTCTTGTGCAAACCATTGCATACATCAAACCACCAATGGCTAAAGCATAAGGAACTTTCTTCATATCTTCCTTCTCATCATCACTGGAAGGACACTACTTCGTGCTCAATTTTAAGTGCATAGCTAAAGGTGTATTGACAACCTTAGCCTTATCCATGTTGAACCTTCGAAGTACTTTCTTAATGTACTTCTCTTGTGATAACCACAACTTGTTGGCCTTTCTGTCACGAAGAATCTGCATGCCAATAATCTGTCTTGTTGGTCGTCTTTCATTAGAAAAGACTTACTTAACTCTTGCTTCAACTTTTGAATCCTGAAAGAATTATGACCAACAAGAAGATTGTCATCAACATAAAGCAACACAATAATAAAGTCATCATCAGAGAATTTTCGCACAAAAACACAATGATCTGAAGTAGTCTTCTTGAAGCCCTGCTAACTCATAAAGGAACCAAACTTCTCTTCTTCAATTTGCAAACATAATTCTCTTTTTCCTTGACTTCAAAACCTTCGGGCTGCTCCATATAAATTTCTTCATTTAAGTCACGATGGAGAAAAGCAGTTTTAATATCCATTTGCTCAACCTCTAAATCTAGACTTGTAGCTAAGCCTAGAACTACGCGAATGGATGACATCATCATAATTGGAGAAAATGTCTCATCAAAATCAAGTCCCTTTTTCTGGTTAAATATCTTCGCAATCAATATAGCCTTGTACCGTGGAACTGGGTTACCATCTTCATGTTTCACCCAAAAAATTCACCTATTTTTCAAAGATTTTCTGTCTTTAAATAGCTTAACCAAATCAAAGGTATGATTATCATGCAAAGATTTAATATCATATTCCATAGCATTAAACCACTTTTCCTTTTCTTCACTTTCCATGGCCTCATCAAAACTCTCGATTTCTCCCCGTCAGTCAAGAGTACATACGCACTAGGAGAATAACAAGATGAAGGTATTCTCTCTCGTAGTAGATCATCTGAGAGAACTCTCTAAATCATCAATAATTGGTTGTTGATCAACCACATCAACTTGCACTGGAGCATCAACAACATCTTGCTGGTCATTCTGGACATGATCATCATCTTTATTATCAACTTGATTTTCATTATCATGAAGATTTTCTTCAGGGGCAGTAGTCAAAGAAACTGGATCAACATCAACTAGACCCTCACTACTCTGAGAATCAACCATCTCAGCTTTGTCAAAATCTTCAATTGTTTATTCTTCAAAGAACACAACATCACAACTTCTAACAAGTTTCTTCTCAACTGAATCAAAGAAATAATAGCCTATCACGGCCCAAATTCGGGATCGTGATGGCACCTATTCCATCCATCGTGATAGGTAAGCCAAAGATCCAATTCCAAGAACAACATTTCAAACTCATAGAAGCGGAAGAAAATAAGAATATAACTTATCCTGAATAATCTTATAAGTAGATAAATAGACTAGAAAAATCAATTCGTAGATGATCCCAGGTCTGAAAATCACTAATACAAGCCATTAAAATATAGAACAAAAAGAAAGTTTGAGTCTTTCAAAATACAGAAAGTGCATAAGAATAAGGCTGAAGGAGATTTCAGTAGTCTCTAAAGCCAGTAGCAGCTACCTCGAATCTCCGATGATGCCAACAAAGAAGGAACCACAGGGATCAATATCCAGAGGTTGTCGGATTTGTACCTACACATAGGGTGCAGAAAAAGTAAGAGTGAGTACGGAACCACGTGTACTCCGCAAGCATCATCGATTGACCCTAATTCAAAGTGGTGATGAGTGATACCACATAATCATCTAAACACAAACACACAACCTGTGCTCAGGAAGACTACCTTAATTTAACTGAATAGTCAAGTTTAACAATCAACAGGATATCATACCACAATCCAAGAATTTCTTAATCTAGTGAAATAAATAACACATACGCAATAAGTACAAAGTCAACAAATATACTTTAACCAATCTGAACCAAATGAGTCAATGCAAATGCATATACTGTGCAAGCGTGCACTCCGATCCCAATATGTATATTATGCAGGCGTGCACTCCGCTCCCAATAAATATAATGTGCAGGCGTGCACTCCGATCCCAATAAATATACTATGCAGGCGTGCACTCCAATCTCAATAAATATATATAATATTATGCAGGCATGCACTCTGATCCCAATAAATATATATAATATAGTACAGACATGCACTCCAATCTCAATAAATATATATAATATTGTATAGGCGTGCACTCCAATCCCATATTAAATGCAATTCATGATGTGCAGGCGTGCACTTCGATCCTATATGAAACGCAATGCATGATGTGCAGGCATGCAATTTCGATTCCAAATCAACAATAAAATCAAGCAAACCACTTCGTGGCTCAAGCTAGATCGGACATCAATTTCAAAGTCGAATCAACTTATCAAGTAAGAGTATTCTCAACATGGTTCAAACATACAATCAATTTATTTTATCCCTTCAAACAACACCGATACCCGCATAGATGCTCGTCACAATCACCTATACGGGACCCCAATTTTCATTACTCTCATTACACATAACTAATAAATATTCAAATAGCATTTTGAAAAAGAGTCTAAAAAAGTCTCAAATTGCCTCAAATCTGAGCTCAAATGTCAACTTATGAACTTGTCCTTCCGTAACACTTATGAATGATCAAAATCTATTCAAATATATAATCTCCATAAGAGTATGAACTAGTACGTCAAATTTCAACTAAAGCGGATCATTATTCGATCTCCATATTAATAAATTCTTACTTTAAGAACTCTAGATTTTAAACCTCAATTCGATAAATCTTGAAATCTAAAATAATACTCAAAAAATAGACATAAACTAATACTATCACTACTTTTCAATTGTCATCACTGCCTAATGATCGATAATCAATACATTATTATTATAAAATATAATTAAACTATTAATTTTATGCCTTATTTTTCCAATCACACGCACTGCCATGCCACTGAATACATGAGATTTACCCTCACAACATTAATTTTGATTTATTATCATTGCCAACAATCATTGTCTCATGTTCATTTATATAACATTTTTAACTAGTAACTTTACAAGAAAACCTAACAGTACTTAAAGAATACATCACCCAAGTTAATGGATTTTGCCTAACTTTGGATCACGTGCCCATTCTACCTAAAGGCATAAAGACATAACATGATAACTATATCATTTTTCCTAATCATTACACTATGAATACCAACCTCTTTTCTATTTCTGTTCAATGCTAAAGTCACCAGGAAGCCTTTCGCAACTGGTTCATGATATTTAACACATTATATCATAATAATAAATAGACTACAATATATATATGATATCAACTCAAGATATGTCTAACCTGAATCTTAGCCGAGAGATCTACTTCGAAAACGCAGATGAGAGAAATAGTACTATTAACTGTTGTGCCCTCTTCTCCCAATTTTTTCTGATGGTATTAATAAATATGATAATCCTACCTACTAAAATTTATTTTTATACATAGGTGTCAAGAGTTATGAAAATATCAATGTGGTCCACTGCTATAAATTAATGTCTAAAAGTTACTAGATAGGTTAAAATAGGACAATTTTATAAAATAATTTATAGGGTCATTACATAGTCAAATTCATCTTGACCATAACCAATGAAGATATACTGCCCAGTTTTAACATCCAACTTTGACCTTTTATCCTTAGGAATATGCACAAAGGCTTTACACCCAAAGACTGTAAAATTATCATAAAAAACATTTTTACCAGACCAAACTCTATTAGGGACATCACCATCCAAAGCAATAGTAGGAGATAAATTGATAACATAAGCAGAAGTATTAAGCGTTAATGCCCAAAATGAATTTGGCAGCTTAGTATCTGAAAGTATACATCTAATCCTCTCAACTAAAGTTCTGTTCATCCTCTCTGCTAAATCATTCAACTGAGGAGTTTTTGGAGGAGTTTTCTGATGCTGAATACCTTGCTCTCTGCAATATCTATCAAAAGGACCAATATACTCACCACCTTTATCTAAGAAGATGCATTTCAATTTTTTCCTTGTCTGTCTTTCAATCAAGGCTTGAAAACCTTTGAACACATCAAGTCCTTGGTCCTTGGACTTCAAAGAAAATACCCAGAGTTTGCGAGAATGATCATTAATAAAAGTCACAAAGTAAAGTACACCACTATGAAACCTTACTTTAAAAGGACCACACAAATCAGAAAGCACCAACTCCAGCAAATCAAGCTTTTTTGAAGGCGAATGACTTTGAAAAGAAACTCTTTTCTGTTTACCGGCTAAGCAATAAACACACTTCTTCAACTTTGCTTGTTTCACTTCAGAAAGCAAATTTTTTCACTTCAGAAAGAAAATTTTTCTTCGCGAAACTATCAATCCCCTTCTCTTTCATATGACTCAGCCTTATATGCCACAACTCTGAAAAGTATCATTCTCCACTAAGTTTATCAAGCCTCTAGAAATAGAGCCCTGAAAAACGTACAAGTTAGACAACTTATTAACTCGAGCCACGATCATCGAACCTCTAGTAAGCTTCCACTGGCCAATACTAGGGGTGTTAACATAACCCTCATCGTCAAGGTTCCCTACAGAAATTAAATTCAGGAAAATATCTGGAGCATGCTTTGTTAATTCATTTGTACTTTGGGTACACAGAATCTGTATATTACAACACCAACTTCAACTTGAGTTCAAGTATAAACAAACACACAATGAATTATATCAAATATCCTCAACACAAGATCAAAATGACCTTTCCAAGAGGTATTTTATTTTGCAGAAATTAAGATGAAACAGAAAATAGCCAAGTCATCCGAATTCATGGATTTTCCTTAAGGAAATAATCCCCCTCACTATACCCGAGGTTGTGGAATTTTTTCTCCCAAGATAAAATGGTTAACAGACCAACAGTAGCGGTACCTCAAACGGTTGGAAGATCTTCAAACTCACAGAACATTTTGAGTGATCACACGGAATATTTTTGAGACAAGAAGAGAGTTTTTAATCTGAAAATTTTGTACTAAACCTATGGAAGAAACCAGGTTTATATAGCCACAAAATGCCTCTTCTGAAAAGAGGCAAAGGTTCATCTAAAAGGTATAATCTTTTCTGAAAATTCATGTACATTCATCTAAACAATGTGACTGTTCTGAACAGGCATGCCATTTTGTGAATAAGTGTGTCAGTTCATCGAAACAATGCATTAGTTCTGAAGCAGTGCATCAGTTTACTAAAACAGTGCATTAGTTCACCGAAATAGTGGCACTAGTTTGATGAAGTATTGCATCAGTTCGAACTTCTGCATGCATGTATAAACGGAGTACCAAAACCAAAAAATATTTTACTGCATTTTTTATATTTTGGATAGATTTCTGTCTGGATTTCTTTATTTCCGTCAAATAAACTTTGTCCAAAAAGATAGTTCTCATCGATCGATCATTTGCCAAATCCAAATCCGAATCCGAAGCCGAAGCCGAGCGAGCGAGTGACGACGACAATGGCACGAGGCATCTATTATTTCTTGCCTCACTTGCCATGTGGAGTAATTTTTCTTGTTATAAACACTTTCAAGTTCTTTTCTTCCACCAATGTGGGAGAAAGAGTAACCTTTCTAATTTGGGAGTACACTTTCCATTTTAGTGTCTCCTTCTCCTCCATCATTTTATTCTCTATTTTTTCATTCACACTTCTTTCATATACTATGAACCCAACATGCTTGACATTATTGAGAACCATTTTGGAACCATTATTACTTTTCAAACAAACGGTGTTGATGCCAAGTACTTTAACTTCTTCATTATTGCCCATTTTCAACATCCTAAAATTACCTGGAGTATAAGAAGAAAATAATTTCTTCTTTGGCGTAACATAAGAAGTAGCACCAGAATCCAGAAACCAGCTAGACTCATCACGAACTAGATTAATGGAATTCTCACCACAAGCAACAAGAAGATTATCATTAAAAACAACGGCAACACGATTTTTATTATCGTCTTCTTTCTTTTGTCGTCTCATATCTCTCTTATGCTTGTAACAATATTTCATGATATTCCCTTTTTTGTTACAATAGTCACATGTAACATTACAATAGTCACATGTAACATTCTTGAATTTGAACCTCAATTTGCTTCTACTTTTATCTCTATCATTCGGACCTCTGGACTTATTTCTCCCTCTCTCTTCAGTAACCAAAACATCAGAGTGTGAAGATGAAGAAGATAAGGCCTGAGTTCTTCTTCTCATCTCTTCATTCAAGAAGCCACTCTTAATATATTCTATAGTTACAACACCACCAGTAGCAGAATTAGTCAAAGAAACTCGAAGATTTTCCCAAGAGTCAGGCAGAGTATTATGAAGACAAAGTACCTGAATTTCTTCATCGAACTTTACACCCATTCCGGAAAGCTGGTCAAGGACACCCTGAAAATCAGTAATATGATCAAAAATAGGACTGCCCTCTTTACACCTGATATTCATCAATTGCTTAACCAGGAACAACTTGTTATTGCCAATCTTTGAAGCATAAAGTGTCTCGAGCTTGTCCCACAAACTTCTGGCATTTGTCTCATTCACTATATGATTTCTAAAATTCTCTTCAACCCATTATCTGATATAGCCACAAACCTATAAGTGCTCAAATTCCCAAATCTCATCTATCATGGATTGAGGTTTAGTAGACGTAAACACAGGTAAATGCATTTTCTTGACAAAGAGAAGATCTTTCATCTTGTCTTTCCAAGTATGATAGTTACTACCATTCAAACGCACCATCTTGCTCATATTTTCCTCCATCATTCAAATCGACAATCAACAACAACCTACTCTCTGATACCACTTTATTGGGAAAGGCAAGGGCACAATCAAAGTGCCCGACAAGGTAGCAGCGGAAAATATCCAAATCTAAACTTTCACTTTCAACTTGAACCAAGAGAAAACAAATCAACCCAAGAAAAACAATGATAATTGGAAACAAATATATAACCACACTAATACGACAAGACAAGAATAAAGGCAATCACACGAGACACCAAATTTACGTGGAAAATCCTTCGGTGTGAAGAGTAAAAAACTACGGGACTAAAATTCCACTATAATCACCGAGAGTTACAATATTGTTCTCTAAAATTGGCCACAAAACAAGTCTCAAACAATGAACAACAAACAACAAGATAGCACCAAACTAGAGAATAAAAAGGGAGCACAAGCACCAGAAAGGCAACTACTGTTTGGGAATGAAGAACACGAGCTACAGGCCACAAAATCCACCTCTCTTAGTTCCTAATCGAAGATTGAGATAAGAGAAATAAGTTGTCCAAAAATCAGCTCAATCGAACAAGAAACGAAGCAGGAATCGCAATTTGAAGTTGACTGTTGTGGATGGAATTTTAGGTGCGAAAATCAGCTTTTGTTTTCTCTCTTTGGCTGCTGAAAAACTCTTTTATGGACGGTGAATAAGACTTTAAAAGGATCTATATCTATATGCCCCATATTAATGGTCCTATGGGTAAAAGTGGGTTGGCCTAAATTAGGCTTTATTTATCCACATAGGAAGGAAAAAGACCCATGACCCAACAAAAACTAGCCATACATTCAAGATAGACTGAATTATGAGATGCCTTGTTGGATATTTCGGGTCATGGGTCGCCCATGTGAACCAACCTGACCCAACCCATTTTCTCATTTATCTAAGGAAAAAAAAATCAAAGCAAAAATTTTTGAATTTCGGGGGAAACAGTTACAAAAGAGAAACTGTACCACACCTAAGGGTGTTAAGTGGGCTGGGCCGGTTTAACCCGTAACCGGTTTGTAAATTTTAGCCGGTTAGTGGGCCAGTTCGGATCTGGGTCTAGTTAAATGGGTCAGTCCGATTCTGAGCCCAACAGTAAAATTTTTAAAAACAATCCTAAACCGGCTCACTTAACCCAACCCGGTCCAACCCACCTAAACTCGGTCAAAGCCGGTTAAAAATTCGATCAAAACCGGTCAATAACCTTTTAAAAAAAGTTTTTCCTCCAATATACACTATATATACCCACCTATATACATTTTAAATACGTTAAACAATATATATACACTATATATATAGTATATACTACATTAGACTTTACAAAATATATACACATAATACATATACAAAATTACACATGTAATCGTGTATACGACTATACGTTAGTTAAATATATATACTACTATAAATAAAACATATACTACAAGATATATACTACAATATAATAATATATATAATAATTTATAAAACGTATACACATGTATATGTTAAATATATACTACTTTAGAAAATATACAAACATATATATGTACCATTTAATGTATGTACATCTTTAAATAAAATATATACTTCAATATATATATACTACAATATATACACACACTAAATACATAGTTATATACTAATTTATAAAATATACACACATGTATACGTTAAATATATACTACTTTAGAAAATATATACACGTATATACGTACCATTCTATGTATGTACTTCTTTAAATAAAACACATACTACAATATATAAATATACTACAATATATACACACACTAAATATATAGTTATATACTAATTTATCAAACATGTACACATGTATACGTTAAATGTATACTACTTTAGAAAATATATAAACATATATACGTACCATTCAATGTATGTACTTCTGTAAATAAAACATATACTTCAATATATATATATATATATATATATATATATATATATACTACAATATATACACA